>NC_069499.1:1520337168-1520559668 GCF_027579735.1 Bombina bombina | reverse complement strand
GTCTTAAGTATGGGAATAACGTAAATTATATATCATTGGATGATCACATTAACTTTCTATACTGAACTATAATGTGCAAAGGCACAAGGAGTATTTGAATGATATATTTTACAGAATATTATAGATTGAATGACATGATTTCAAGCTGGATGTTATTATTTATGATATTGCTTCTATGTAAGGAATTTTAGAATATAAACTAGTGAAATATATGAAGAGAAAAATGGAGAATAAAAGTTTAAAGTGACAGTATGCACCATTTTTCATATATCTACATGTAATAGACACTACAATAAAGAAGAATATACACAGATACTGATATAAAATCCAGTATAAAACCTTTTAAAAACTTACTTAGAAGCTCCCAGTTTAGCACTTCTGATGATGTTAGGCTGGGACACCCAGTGAAAGGGGCTGGGAAAGCAGACACTCCCCCTCCCACTTTGCTGCATATGAAAAGACAGATTACACAAACAGAAGACAACATGAGTTTGTAAATGCGTGTATACATCTAATACTGTGGGGCTTGGTTAGGAGTCTGAAAATCAGTACAATCTTATTAAAGGGACAGTCTAGTCAAAAATAAACTTTCATGATTCAGATAGGGCATGTCATTTTAAACAACTTTGCAATTTACTTTTAGTATCATTTTTGCTTTGTTTTCTTGGTATTCTTCTCCTTCTTCTTTAGTTATAAAGCGCCAACAGATTCTGCAGTGCTGCCCATGGGTGCAAGGATAGGAGTACAACGGAGAAACAATACAATAAAAGACAAAATTTACAGACAGATACAGGGGGAAGTGAGGGCCCTATTCCCATGGGAACTTACAATCTATTCTTAGTTGAAAGCTAAACCTAGGTAGGCTTATATGCTAATTTCTAAGCCCTTGAAGACCACCTCTTATCTCAATGCATGTTTACATTTTTTCCCAACTACAGGGCATTAGTTCATGTGTGCCATATAGATAACATTGTGCTCATGCCCGTGGTGTTACCTAGGATTCAGCACTGATTGGCTAAAATGCAAGTCTGTCAAAAGAACTAAGATAAGGGGGCAGTCTGCAGAGGCTTAGATACAAGGTAATCATAGAGGTAAAGGTATATTGATATAATCGTGTTGGTTATGCAAAACTGGGGAATGGGTAATAAAAGGATTATCTATCTTTTTAAACAATAAAAATTCTGGTTTAGACTGTCCCTTTAAAAAAATAAGCAGAACTATACATTGTTACAAAAACACCCAAAGATGGGTTATATAAATTGATCGTCTACAAAGCATTTTAGCAAAGAAAAATCTAGTGTACAATGCCCCATAATTACTTCTATTATCAGATTTGCTTTGTTCTTTTGGTATCCTTGGTTGAAAAGTAAAGCAAGGTAGGCTGATCAGAGCTCAGGAGTGTGCACTTGACTTAGCAGTGTCTGCAACTATGTATAATATTGCTATAAACATTGCTGCAAACATTGCTGCCAGATGGATAAAAACACATGCAGGCTCCTGAGCTCACCTAGGATTACTCTTTAACAAAGCATACCAAAAAAACTAAGCAAAATTGATACCATGGGGCCTATTTAACAAAGGTCTGACAGTGCGGATCATGTCCGACAGACCTCGCTGAATGCGGAGAGCAATACGCTCTCCGTATTCAGCATTGCACCAGTAGCTCTTGTGAGCTGCTGGTGCAATGCCGCCCCCTGCAGATTCACGGCCGCCAGCAGGGGTGTCAATCAACCCGATTGTACTTGATCGGGTTGATTTCCGGCGATGTCTGTCCGCCTGCTCAGAGCAGGCGGACAGGTTATAGAGCAGCAGTCTTTAGACCGCTGCTTCATAACTGGTGTTTCTGGCGAGCCTGAAGGTTCGCTAGAAACACGGGCTTCAAGCTCCATACAGAGCTTGATAGATTTGCGCCTAGAAGTAAATTGGAAAGTTGTTTAAAATTCCATGCTCTATCCATTTAAGTGTAATTTTGACTTTACTGTTCTTTTAGAGCCGATAGCTAAATGTTCTAAAAAAAACATATAACCGTTGTGGGCCAGATTACTAGTGGCGCATTAACAGTTATACGCCAGCGATAAGGGGTTAATGGCGAGTGTTTGTGCATGTCGGGTTTGCCGCTCGTAATTTCAAGTTGAAATGTGTTTTGAGACATTTTTTTGACTCGCTTAACAGTTAACTATAGGGCTCTGAAGTCGCTGTAATCATTCTAGCGTAAATCACGATTGCGATCGCGCGTTTACATTTACTTTCAACTTGTAACATGGACAGAATATAACTTGCGCACAAACGACACAAAGTCCCAATATCACTTGTGCGCAAACGATATTGCGCCACTCATAATCTAGACATTATGAGTCTGTGATTCACTGATGACATTTGTGATAAAAAAATCTATAGCTCATTCCAAATTAGTAAAAAGAAAGGGCTCTTGTATTACCTTTTTATTAAAGATGTGTGGGTTATGCAAATTTATATTCAATGATCCCTTAAAGTAAAATTATAGTCAAAATTACATTTTCATGTTTCAGAAATAACAAGCATCAAAACAGAAATCAAATTAACTTATATTACTTATATCAAATTGACGTTGTTCTCTTTTGGACATTGTGTTTCTTTCTATTTGAGTTTACCTAGGAACGCTCAGGAACCTCCAGTGTATAACATTGTTACAAACATTTTTCAGACACTGCTGCTATAAGATCTTTTGAGCCTACCTCAGCAAAGAATACCAAGAAAACAAAGAAAATCTGATAACAGAAATATGTACATAGGAATTTTTTTTCAATTATAAATTTATTGAGGACAGTATACCTTTAAATATTCGCACACTTACACGCATGAGATACGTGCAAGCGCTTGAACACATGACCATTATCAGATTTTATTTAGATTATTAACTTTTTCATCTTTGAAAATAAATGTCTTACTTTAGGATCTTTTAATTCTTGAACTTAAAGGGGCATACCAGCCAAAATTAGAATCCACCTGTTTCAAAAGTGTATTTAGGTATGCATCGTGCACCAGCATTTTAAACTCAACACTTGTTCAGAGAGCCTTAGGTGCTTGTATCATATAGTAATGACTCAATTTCTAAATTGCTGAAATGATACAAACCCCATTGGCACTCTGAGCAACTGCACTATTTAAAATGCTGGTACGCCGAGAATATCTAGCTATGCTTCACATGCATGGACAGAGAAAAATGTACTAGAAACATTTTTGGTAATACATACCGTATATATTGCAAATATATTTCCATGCAAAGACGTAATTCATCTATGAGCATTTAAATTTTGACCGGAATGTCCCTTGAAGAGGTTTCCCCCCCCCCCCCCAATGCACAATCTTTTATAAAAGGAAACATTTATATTTTCATGCAAACTTAATAAAGAAAATAACATTTCAAAATACTGCAAGAGGTAAAAAAAAAAAAAAAAAAAAACTTGTATGGCAATATATAAGATAAATAACATAATGCAAAAAATGTGTACGCAAATAAATACGAGGGCAAAATGGAAACTGTGTAAGTGAATGCACCATTTGTCAATTTATAGGCTACTTGAGCAAGTACCATTGCAAAATTATGTAAAAATATGTACAGCTGTTATAACATTTGGTATCCTTAGATTATTGCCACATAAAGCTAGATAAACTGAATTATTTACTTGCACTATCAGAAGGCCAATAACAAAAATGTTCTACCTGTAATATACTGAAATGGCAGTATCAGATTTTATAGGGCATAAAACTAAGGCTAGCATAATGTTGTCTTTACACTCAAATGTGTATCAGGACGATAGTTATAATAATGCACAGATTCTCCTTACATCTTGTACTAGATATGGGTAAATATGTGAATAACCTTCTAGAGACGCAGCATAGCGTACACATACATTGGTATAAATTGTTATGGTATAATTAAAGGGACATGAAACACAATGTTTTCAATTTACTTTGATTATCAAATTTACATTTTTCTTTTTGCATCCTTTGTTGAGAAACAGGTAGTGCTTGTTTCTGCAACATTATATGACAGAAAGTTTGCAAGAATACTTTTAACAATATTATGCATTTGCATAAACACAAGATGACAGCAGTGTTTTCTGCCATGTAGTGTTCCAGACATGGGAATATTACCTACCTAGGTATGCTCTTTACCAAAGAATGGCATAAGAACAAGGTAAATTAAACCCTGAAAAGGTTGCAGACAGATTAAGAAGCAGTGGCCTGAAGACCAAAGACAGGTTCTTCTTCCCTTTTGGTTTTAGGCTCGCATGAGCAAGCTTACACCTCAATGTCTAAGAAGTTCCTTGTGCACCTTCATAAAGGGGGGGGGGGTCTCTTCCAGCTTGTAGCTAGGTAATCATAGGAAGCTTTACTTAGGTTATTGAGGCTGATTGGTTGCAAGGAGCTCTGGAATCTGATGTTGAGTATTGCTTCTACATCCCTAAACCCCTTTGTTATAGGCTACTGCTATGGGTAGGGATCTTTACACAGTAATCTGCTAAACTCACTGGGTAATTGCTTTGTTTCTGACAACAGATTTTACATCTAATGCATGAAATGCAGTGTGACAATGTGACAATGTGGCATAATTTATTTGGGGACTCAATAGATATATTAATTATACAAAAGGTGGTCACATAAACATATATGTATGAAGCAGAGTTTTTTGGGGGGTTTTAATGTTATTGACTTTATCAGAGACATGGGTCACATGATTCTTCTCAGTGGATAGAGACCTGCAAGTCAGTTATTTATATTAGTTAACGAATGACATCTATTTATATGCATACAAGAGAGTGTTCTTAAGAAACAAGTCTAAAAACAAATAAATCCCTAACTTGTAAGAGTAGTTTCTTCATTTTGGGGCCACATTGCATAATAACTATCAAAGGATTCACATGTTAATTGGCGTTCTGTAACTGTTTAGGTTAATAAATGTGGAGATCCCTAGCCCAGTTAAAAAAAAAGTCTTAGTTAAATAGTAAACCAGTGCGCTCACAGTCTAACCACAACAATGGAAAGAGACAGTGGCCAGAATGAAATTTACAAAATACTTAAAGTGATGGTAAATCCTAGCGTTTGTGAAACGCTTGGATTTACCAGTTCAACAAATTAAGGGGACTTTCAGTCATGAAGTATAAAATACTTCATTCTGAAAGTTCCTTTACTTGTCTTCAGCGTTCGTTGCACTGAGCGCCTTAGGCAGCCCATGGCAGAACACTATTTTGTCAATGAGGTGACGTTTCCACCTCTTAGCCAATAGCTGTGTGGGCCAGCTGGCATTATGCCGGATAGCTAACACACTATTGGCTAAGATCACCTCAATGCAAAATATCGTTCTGCCGTGGGCAACCTGAGGTGCTCAGCGTGGAGAACGCTGCAGACAAGTAAAGGAACTTTCAGCATGAAGTCTTTTGTAAATTTCATTCTGGCCACCATCACTTTAAAGGATCTGTGTATTCATTATACTATATATGTATGTTTGAAAGTATATTTTAGCATTTTATACACATTAGTGAATACATATGTGTATTCATTTGTATGTGTTCATATATTTTTGCAACAATCACCTAGGTTACGAGTTTTGCATTCGTGTTTTAACGCTGAAAAAAATGGCAATTTTAGCGTTAAAACAGCAACACAACCATTACGAGTCTTGTCAGTATAGCCTTTTAGCCTGTAACGCAACGTCAGTCCCGCACTAAAAAAAATGATCTTTTTCATGGGATTCCCCTAGTTCTGCCATTACGAGTTTTGCGGTGAGGCTAAAAAATTTACAGCCTATACCGACATGATCCGTTTCGCAATCTGAGAGCAGCAATCATGAGTTTTATGCAACAAAACTTTTTACATAAAACTCATAACTAAAGTGTTACAAAGTATACTAACACCCATAAACTACCTATTAACCCCTAAACCAAGGCCCTCCCGCATCGCAAGCACTAAATTAAAGCTATTAACCCCTAATCGTCTGCTCCTGACATCGCTGCCACTAATAAAATGTATTAACCCCTATTACGCCGCTCCCCGACATCGTTGCCACTATACTAAAGTTATTAACACCTAATGCCCCACACCCCAACATCGCCCACACTATAATAACGATATTAACCCCTATTTCGCCGCTCCCCGACATCGCCTCCACTAAATAAAGTTATTAACCCCTAAACCTCTGGCCTCCCACATCACTACCACTAAATAAACCTATTAACCCTTAAACTGCCAGCCCCCACATCGCCAAATACTAAATTAAACTATTAACCCCTAAAACTAATAACCCCCTAACTATAAATTAAAATTACAAGATCCCTCTCTGAAAATAAATAAAAACTTACCTGGGAAATTAAAAAAAAAAAGTTTAAACTATAAATTAAACTAACATTACTATTAGACTAAAATTAAAATAACTATCAATTAAATCAATTAAATTACTCATTAAATGAAAAAAAAATCAACATTTACAAAAAATTAAAAATACTAAATTACAAAAAATTTAAAATACAAAATTACAAAAAATAACAAACAAAATTTTCCAAAATAAAAACAATTACACCTAATCTAATAGCCCTATCAAAATAAAAAAGCCCCCCCAAAATAAAACCCTAGCCTACAATAAACTACCAATAGCCCTTAAAATGGCCTTTTGTAGGGCATTGCCCTAAAGAAATCAGCTCTTTTCCCTGTAAAAAAAATACAAAGATCCCCCAACAATAAAACCCACCACCCAACCAACCCCCCAAAATAAAAAACCTAACTCTAACAAAAACCTAATCTACCCATTGCCCTGAAAAGGGCATTTGCATGGGCATTGCCCTTAAAAGGGCATTCAGCTCTTTGTCTTGGCCTTAAAAGGGCATTTAACTATTTTAAGACAAGCCCAAACCCTAATCTAAAAAAACAAAACAAAAAAAAACCTAACACTAACCCCTCTTTAGGTACTTACAGTTGCTGAAGTCTGACTTGAACGATCTTCATTCCAGCGGCTCCATCTTTATCCAGGCGGCTGCATCTTCATCCATTGAGGGACTGGCATCTTCTTCATCCACTGCGGAGGCGGAGCGATCGATGCGCGGAGGCGGAGGTCCAGGCAAAGGTTCAAGGCAGAGGTCCAGACGGAGGTCCAAGGCGGAGGTCAATTGATCCAACGTGGAGGTCCTCTTCATGCGATCATCTGCCGCACACTGAGGATTCAAATGCAAGGTTCCCCTTTTATACTGGGGGTAACCATTGCATTCCTATTGGATGAAAAATTTAAATCAGCCAATAGGAATTGGAGCTGCTAAAATCCTATTGTCTGTTCAAATCAGCCAATAGGATTTAAGCAGCTCTCATTCCTATTGGCTGATTGCCCTTTTAAGGCTAATGCCCATACAAATGCCCTTTTCAGGAGTAGATTAGGTTTTTTAGTTAGTTTTTTTTTTTTTGTGGGTTTGGGGGGTGGGGTTTGTAATATTAGGGGGTGTTTGTTTTTATTTTACAGAAAAAGAGCTGATTTCTTTAGGGCAATGCCCTACAAAAGGCCCTTTTAAGGGTTATTGGTAGTTTTTTATAAATTAGGGTTCTTTTATTTTGGGGAGGGTTTTTTTTAAAACAGGGTATTAGAATAGGAATATTTTTTATTATTTTGAATAATTTGTTTGTTATTATGTGCAATATTTTTTTTTTCTTTCTGGGTGTTTTTTTTTTTTTTAGAATAGCCATTTTTTTATTTTTAATGGGCAGTAAAATAGCTGAATGCCCTTTTAAGGGCAATGTCCATAAAAATGCCCTTCTCAGGGCAATGGGTAGATTAGGTTTAACTTTATTTTTATTTTGTGGGTTTGAGGGATGGGGGGTTTTATACTGTTAGGGGGTGTTTGTTTTTCTTTTGTAGGAAACAAGCTGATTTCTTTAGTGCAATGTCCCAATTTACTTTTATCACCAATTTTGCTTTGTTTTCTTAGTTGAAAGCTAAACCTAGGAGGTTCATATGCTAATTTCTTAGACCTTGAAGGCCGCCTCTAATCTAAATGCATTTTGATAGTTTTTCACCACTAGAGGGCATTAGTTCATGTTTTTCATATAGATAACATTTAGCTCATGCACGTGAATTTACCATGGAGACAGCTCTGATTGGCTAAAATGCAAATCTGTCAAAAGAACTGAAATAAGGGTCAGTCTGCTGAGGCTTAGATACAAGGTAATTACAGAGGTAAAACGTGTATAATTATAACTGTGTTGGTTATGCAAAACTGGGGAATGGGTAATTAAGGGATTATCTATCTTTTTAAATAACAAAAATTCTGGTGTTAACTATCCCTTTAAGGGCCCTTGGTAGTTTATTATAGATTAGGGATTTTTATTTTGGGGTGTTTTTTTTTTTTAAACAGGGTATTAGAATAGGAATAATTTTTATTGTTTTGGATAATTTCGTTTGTTACTTTTTGTAATGGTAGTTTTTTATTTTTTGTAATGGTAGTTGTTTCTTTGTAATGTTAGGTTTTAGTGTAAGGCATCTTAGGTTTTACTTTTATTTCACAGGTAAGTTTGTATTTATTTTAACAAGGTAGTTAATAAATAGTTAATAACTATTTACTAATTAGTCTACCTAGTTAAAATAAATACAAACTTACTTATATTGTAGCTAGCTTAGGTTTTATTTGTATTTGACAGGTAATAGTTATTATTTAGTTAATAATTGTAAGTTTAATTTAGGTCTATTTTAATTATGTTAAAGTTAAGGGGTGTTAGGTTTAGGGTTAGGGTTATGGTTAGGGTTAGGTTTAGGGGTTAATAAAGTTTATTTTAGGTTGTTGCGATGTGGGGTGCTAGCAGTTTAGGGGTTAATAGGTTTATTTAGTGGTAGTGATGTGGGAGGCCAGAGGCTTAGGGGTTAATAACTTAATTTAGTGGTGGTGATGTTGGGGAGCGGTGGAATAGGGGTTAATATCTTTATTATAGTGTGGGCGATGTTGGGGTGCGGGAGAATAGGGGTTAATAACTTTTTTATAGTGTCGGTGATATCAGGAGCGGCAGATTAGGGGTCAATAGATTTATTTTGGTGGCGACGATATCGGGAGCGGCAGATTAGGGGTTAACAACACTATGTAGGTGTCAGCGATGTCGGGGGAAGCAGATTAGGGGTGTTTAGACTAGGGGTTTATGTCAGGGTGTTAGGTTTAAACATAACTTTTTTTTTCCCCATAGATATCAGTGGGGCTGCATTACTGGGCTTTTCATTCTGCAATCACAGGTGTTAGGTTTTTTTCTAACACTCTCTCCCCATTGATGTCTATGGGGAAAGCGTGCACGAGCATGTCAAAGCAGCGCTTGTATTTTCTGCGGTATGGAGCTCAACACAACCATATCGCATGCACAACTCGACTTTTCTAAAACTCGTAATGGCAGCAATGTGGAGGGTGAAAAAAATGCAACTTTTTTGCGTTTGTTTCGCACCGTCTATAGCACAAAACTTGTAATCTAGGTGTATGTGTTTATATGTTTTTGTATGTATACACAAACTGCAGCCACACACACAGACAGACAAAGAGACAGACAGACATAGAGTACATACAGACAGACAGCACTTTAATTAAGTGATATATCCCACTTACGACCTCTCAGTTACAGCAGCCATCTGATTGTCCTCACTATATTATTGTTTGTCACATATTTCAACATTACAGTCCTTAATATTTGCTTTTTTTCACATATCCTTATAGTCCATAAAATTTAAAGGGTTAGTAATTTAACATAAAATAGATGTGCACTGCGTTCATCAGAAAATAACTATGTCGCCATTTATGTCAAATGTAAATTGCGTGTGTAGATAACGGTATTGGATTAAAGACAATAATAAGACATTTTTGTTGCTTTTATTTATTTTATCCTTTTATTGTTTTGCATAAAATCTTATTCTTATTGGTGTTAAATTTATTTATTTTTGTTGATGACTTTTTACTGAAAATACAAAGGTTTTAGCCAAAATGCTGCCTAAACGGACATGATTTACCACTGCTGATAAACCCTCTGTTCACTAAAGTAGAATATTATTGATTGCTAGAAGTGAAGTCATAAAACTGCTGATAATGACTGATAGGTCTTTCATGCATTGGGGAGGAAGCACTATATACCCAGCTTATATTGCTGTCTTTGGTATAAAGGTGAAGTATTCAGCTGCATCTGTTCTCTTTGCTGACATGAACCATCTGGTAAAATAATCTGGTTCCTTTATAATGATAAAAGACCATAGCTATTTCAGTAAGAGCTGAGTCCTAAAGCAATTTTATTGGTTAGCAGAGCACAGGTCATGCAGACGTTGGTTTGTGCTGGTCTTTTGTCCCAAGGAAAAGGAAATCTGTCTTTATCTTATTATAAAAATCTCCAGGGATTTGCTGTGTAATCAAAAACCCCACTGTGTCATAAAAATATATATAAATAGAATTTTTCATCAATTCAAGTAGCTGACAGTTTTGTAACAAAAATCATTTTTTGCTCCCTGGCTGCCAGAGAAACCTCCGGCAGCCAAGGAGTAAAATTATAAACCGTTATTTTCGTATATTATTAAAAAATAATACATTTGTGCGCTGTATATAATTTGTGCTTTTTAGCAAAGTATATGCTGTTACTGTTAGTAATTTATTATGATTGTGTATCTCGGTTACAAATTTATAAAGGTCTTAAAATTAAAAAAAAATGGTTCTTAAGTATTTTTATTTACCTTTTATAATATGTGAACCTTTTGTATGTTCTTGACTAGGGAGCAAAGAAAAATGATTAATTAAAGGCATTAGAGCAAACATTTTTATCATGTGTATATAAAAACAACGTGTGAGTATAAAAGAGCAACAGTTAAAAATAAAAAATCAAAAGTTAAAGGTGGAAGGCTATTTAAAGGACAGAAAGTGTTAAAAATTGTTTCTCCATATATAGTGGTTGATTTTATTTTTATTTTTATTTTTTCTGGGATTGGAAAAAACAGAAATGGACATTTTTTTATTTTTTTATTTAACAAAATGATCACTGTCAACACACAGACGAGATTATTAACTCAATCGAAATACGATCTCCATTTTCCAACAACAGCGCTAAGAACTTCTGATAATGGATGACAATCAGTGAACTCTGAAACGGATTAATGAGGTTAATGGAGTTCATGTGTGTATTTTGCAATTGGATAGATTGGTGCTTATGATAAGTGTTAGACTTTTAATATTTGAAAATTATTTTTTAATTTATTTTTAATTCATTAAAGGGACAATCTAGTCAAAATGTAACTTTCATGATTCAGATAGGGCATATCATTTTAAACAACTTTATAATTTACTTTTATAATCAAATTTGCTTTGTTCTCTTGGTATTCTTTGTTGAAAGTTAAAATTAGGTAGGCTCATATGCTAATTTCTAAGCCCTTGAAGGCCGCCTCTTATCTCAGTGAAAGTTGACAGTTTTTTACAGCCAGACAGCACTAGTTCATATGTGCCATATAGATAACAGTGTGCTTACTCCAGTGGAGTTACTTAGGAGTCAGCACTGATTGGCTAAAATGCAAGTCTGTCAAAAGAACTGAAATAAGGGGGCAGATACAAGGTAATCACAGAGGTAAAACGTGTATTAATATAACTGTGTTGGCTATGCAAAACTGGGCAATGGGTAATAAAGGGGTCATTTATCTTTTTAAACATTAACAATTATGGAGTAGACTGTCCCTTTAAGAAAGCCCTAAATCGTGCAAACAATATATGAAAAAAATATTGTGGGGCCAATCTGGGGCTATATTACATTTAAAATATTAAAACACTTAAAACCAATACATTTCAAATTATTAACAATCCTGGTAGATGTTTTTTTCTTCATTTTTGAAGCAATATTCCCATCTTCAACAAACCTATAAGTGGGTCCCATCTATACTTATTGACGTCATTGATCCTCATTTACAGTCTGCGGGACCAGGCTGTCTACAAGTAGCCTTTCTTGTGAAGTCTGTTAGCATAGGAAGTTCATTACGTATTTATTAGACTTGTACTGAATAATTTGTTTTAGACTAATTATTCAGAACAAACAATCTGAAAATGTACCCGTAGCACACTGGGGAGCCACGCTAATATGGAGAATTATCACGGCCAATCATATTGTTCCCAGTGATTTTTGTAGTGCATAAGCTCATTTACACTATGGGGTGGGCCGATGGGCCTCCGAAACAGAATGAGCTGCTAAATAAATGGAGCCTTTGGTGTCTGACTGAAAGTATCAAAGAAAATCACATAAACATACTCAAGAGTTTTTAACCTCTTAAGGACATATGACGGAATTTTTCCGTCATAAAACAATTGAGCAACCTGAAAGCTGTGTCCTTAAAGGGTTAAGGGGATTGTTTGTAGGGCGCTATGCTAACAAAACTACTGCTTTAAATGCTGTCACACCATCTATTGTATCTTGTGTCCTGATTTCTAGCATGCATGGTAAAACAGTGCTTCTAAGCCATTACAAAATGGTGCCATGTAAGTTAGCTGAGTTTATTTTGGGCCCCAGTTTCATCAAGATATTTATAAGGTCTACTTTTTTTTTCACTCTGTATATTTTGCACTTAAAGGGGTACTATACTCCAAAAAAAAATGTATCCTTAAAATGAAAGAGCAACATTGATGGTAATTTATTTATTTATGCTGCTAAAAAAAGGGGGGTAAAAGCTGTTTAATTTTAACATGAAATATATAGCTGTATCATATGCATACTTTCTGCTAATTTGGGCCTCCTGGCCAGCCAATGAACCTTGGAAGGATGTATTTTACTGATACATTTGTACTAGATTCAAATTAAATTTAAATAGCTTTAATCATGGACAAAAATCACCATATTTTACTGTAGCTATTTTATATGATGATAGATAACAATTTAAGTGCAATGTCCTTAGAGCTGGCATGAGGCGGTGAGCTTATATTTTATGTTACAATAGGACTGCACTTTGGACAGGGCGAGAGGGGCAACAACCCAGAGTCCCACGCTTTGAGGGACCCCGTAGGGGTGAGGTTCTGAGAATGTGCAAACTACATCCTGTATATAGTTTATGAAGAAGTGGTTATGCTATCAGAAGGTGTAATATTTAGGGTTATTATTTATATTGGTAAGACTGAATGTTGGAACAGGGTTGGGTCATCCAGGGGGTGGGGTATACAGGGGGAGGGGCATACACAGAGAGTTGAATAATTTTCTTGCCCATGGTTCAATTTTCTAAAAAGAAAATCCATATCTTGGGCTAAATTGAGCTATTGTAGCCTAACGGCTTCAATTTTAGTGTAGTATTCAGGCCCAGAGGTTTTATGATTCATAGGTGAGACTCATTTGCTCCTCGGCCTGGCTCATCATGGTGTCTTCTTGCTGACACTGTTCTCCGTGCAGCACTGACATGGATGCTGGGGCCTAATGCATGATCACAGCCACCTTAAGCCTTAGCATCACCACTGAAAGCAGCTAATGGAAGAACTGAGGAAGTAGAAAGGAGGGGAGAGGTTGTGGCCACTGGCCCTCACTTTGCCCCTGGATGGAATGTGCCCCTAGGTCCTATGAACCCCAGGTGACTGTATAGGTTTGCGTAATGCCCAGGCAGACGACTCTGGTAGTATTTATATCAGGATGTTGAGGTAATTTTTAGAGAACCAACAGAATGTGTATTAGTTCAGGACATGTGCATACTTTCCAACAATTCCCACAAGTTTTCTTAGATAGGTAAGTTAAAGAACTTGTGAGCAGGGGCCCACCACATTTTTTGAGCGGGACTGTCATGAGATGCAGGACATATGCAGGACACAGCAATGATGGTACAACTCTATTTTATTACAGAGCACAGAAACATACATCTAGTCAGGTTGATTTCACTAACCAACTGCGACACAGACTACCGGACCTAAGCCCCGCCCCCAACTAGTGACATCACATCCTGCTCTCATCACATCTTCCCCTTTTTCAAAGGCGAAGCATACATTTGAATATAACAAATAACAAGGTATACGAACAGAGTATACAACAACATTTTTTTTCGAACAATATATAAACAGATAGGTTCAGAAAATATAAACACATCCTGACTTGGACATCGGGGTAGACTACCCTAGTCCACAGTGACCATGGGATTATTCTGCCCATACTTCCGGTCACTGTTCTAGCTAAAGTCAGTCCCTATATCGGGCCAGAAGTCTCACCACTCTTCCGCTTGATGTAACTTTGCATGAACTGTCCTCTGATACAGAAGATGGTGAATTAGAGTCCGCTGGTGGCAAAGATATATCCCCACTGTGATTTTGCTGAGGGGAAGGCACCTCTCTTAGAACAGGGGATCCCACCGTCGGTGGTACTGAGGCATCCAGTTCCAGACTCTCAGGTACAGGCTGAAGATGTCTTCGGTTACGGCGTGTAACCGTCCCACCCTCAGTAAGGACTGTATAAGACCTTGGTTCTGGAGATCGGCTAACTACCGTAGCAGGTGTCTTCCATTTCTTCTCATCATCCAGTTTAATTCTGACAGTTTGCCCAGCATTCAGTTCCTGTAAGGGCCGGACAGAATGTCTCCTGTCGTAGAAGAAACGATAACCCTTTTTGGCCTCTTCATCCCTCCTAAGGACTTCGTCCCGAGGAACAGGGCCAGGCGGCTTGAAGACACCCACTGAGGGTAAAGTGGTGCGAATATGGCGTCCTAGCATCAGCTGTGCCGGGCTAAACCCGGTAGCTTGAATGGGCGTCGCCCTGTATGGCAAGAGGGCCAGGTACGGCTCAGATTGCTTTAGAATGAATTTTGTTGTTTGAACTGCAGATAATGTGGACTTGACGTGGAATGTACAAAGTCATATTCCCTGCTGAAAGCACTGAACTCTGTAGAAGTGAACTGCATACCATTATCACTCACCAGCTCCATTGGAATGCCCCACCAGGCGAACAAGCTTTTCAGGCGAATGATAACGGCTTGACTTGTGATATCATTCAGGGGTGCAATTTCTAAATACCTGGAATAGTAGTCGATCACAACAAGGAATTTTTTTCCGTGCAGTTCACACAAATCAGCAGCTATTTTCTGCCACGGCCCGCAGGCACCGGAGTAGAAATCAAGGGCTCCCTTCTCTGAGTAGGCCGGCGTTCCCAGCAAAAAGCACATTTAGACACGCTGTAGCTGCCCTTTCTCTGCACTTTGTAATGCCTAAGTGGCCATCGTGAATCCTGTTTAACATCTCCTTACTCATGCTGACAGGAATTACAATGCGGTCTTGGAACAGTACCAACCCCTCCAGCTCCGCGAGCTGCGACCTCTCTGGCTGGTAAGGACTTAAAGACATCCAGGCTGCCTAGCTCTTGGGCCAGCCTTCTTTTATGTACTTTATAATCTCTTGCAGATCTGTGTCCAAATATGTCTCTTTCTTTATTTCCTCCAGTTTCCTTGAAGAAATAGACTTAGAGGCCAGAACTGAAACAACATACACTTTCACATCAGATTCTGTGGAGGATTCTTCAGCAGCAGCCAGCGGGAGCCTGGATAGTGTATCCGCCACAACCAGTTGTTTCCCCGGCACATGCACTGCCTGAACATTGAACCTGAGTAGTCTCATTAAAAGTCTCTGGCATCTCAAGGTTGTTTTGTCAATGTCATAAGAATTGATTAAAGGGACTAGCAGTTTGTGGTCAGTTTCCAGACTAAATTTCTCCAAACCCACTAGATAACGCTGAAAATGCTCACAGGCCCAAACTGCAGCCAGGCAGTCTTTCTCAATTTGAGCGTATTTTGACTCCGCAGCCGTCAGTGTGCGGGAACAGTAGGAGATGGGCTGTAGTTAATTTTCATTTAACTGCAGGAGTGCAGCCCCCAACCCATAACTGCTTGTATCGGCACTAACCACAGTCTTTTTTGAAGGGTTGTAGAACCCCAGCACTGGGGCAGACCCCAGCAGGGACTTGGCCTGCAGAAAAGCTTTTTCTTGTGAAGGTCCCCAGACCCAGGCAACGTCTTTCTTAAGCAACTCTGTGATAGGGTGTAAAACTGTTGATAAATCTGGAAGAAACTTGCCCACGTAATTTACAAGGCCCAATATCTGTCTCAGCTCATGTACATCAGAAGGACTTTTCATCTGTTCAATAGCACAAATTTTCTCGGGGTCTGGCTTGATGCCATCCCCATTGATGATATGCCCAAAGTAGCATAATTCAGTTTTCCTAAAATGACATTTTTCTTTATTCAGCTTCAGCCCAGACTCTTTGATAGCCTGTAGCACACAACTTAAACGCTGATCATGCTCCTCCACTGTAGACCCATACACTAGAATGTCGTCCATGACGACTGCTGTGCCCACGTGGTCACTCAGGAGAGA
The DNA here is from genome assembly GCF_027579735.1 of Bombina bombina. NCBI lineage: Eukaryota > Metazoa > Chordata > Amphibia > Anura > Bombinatoridae > Bombina > Bombina bombina. The sequence goes on along the minus strand of NC_069499.1, from coordinate 1,520,543,334 downwards.
ACTCATTTCCCTTTGAAATATTTCAGGAGCGGAGGATATCCCAAAGGGGAGTCTGCAGAAGCAGAACCGACCTACCGGTGTGATAAAGGTAGTCAGTTTGCGGCACTTTTGATCCAGGGGGATCTGCCAAAAGCCGCTAGAAGCGTCTAATGTGGAAAAGAACTTCGCCCCAGCCAACTTTGGAGCTATATCTTCTAATGTCGGCAGCACAAATCTCTCTCTCTTCGCTGCCTCATTCAACCTTTTCAGGTCCACACAGATGCACACCTTTCCGTTTTTCTTTGCAACTGGAACAATGGGGGAACACCAATCAGTCGCTTCAACAACCTCTTCAATAACCCCCATAGACTTCATGCGCACTTTCTCCACTTGAGGCATGAGCGGGAACGGAATTCTACGGGGAGTAGAAATACTGTATGGGACTGCGTCACTTTTAAGTGCTATACGGACTGGTTTGCAATTCAATAGGCCCAGCTCGCCAAACATATCTTCGGAAATCTCATTCACTCTGGCCACGAGGCCCAAGTCACAGGCTGCTTTTCTGCTCAATAAATTGTTAACACACTAACCTCGAATCACATGCACCCACATGGTGAACTTTCTTTGCTTGTACTCACAGCTGGCAAGAAATTTCCCCACACAATCAATGCGGCCACCAGGACTATGGACATTTGTAGTAACCTTCGCCAGCTGGGGCTGTCGAGGCAGTTTCATAAATTCAGCAAAAGACATTACAGTGATATCTGCTCCTGTGTCAATCTTAAAATCTTAAAATCAACTTTGGCTCCCATTACAGTAAAAGTAACCTCCCAATCTTCCTCTGAGCTTGGCCGTTCCACAACGGACCCCACAAAAGACACTTCCTGACCCTCCTGGTCACTGTCCACCTGCATCTTCTTAATGTATTCAGTTTTACACACCACTTCAAAATGGCCCATTCTGTCACATTTTCTGCATCTTTTATCTCTGGTCGGGCATATAACACTCTGATCATGGGCACGGTAGCACTGTATGCACCGTATGCATCGGGCATGTTGCGCCCATCCACTTCTAGGCCTTTCCATTACTTTAGATCTACCGCTCACACTGTGCCTTTCACTAGCAGTTTTCCTGGACTGTTGCATCCACAATACTCTCAGAGCTCAGATCAGCACCAAATTTTCACCAGTTCCCTCTGGCGGGCCATCCTAATAGCCCCATCTAATGTTAAATCTCTAACTGCAGCTTCAGTGAGACTTCAGCATCTGCAATTCCAATAACTATTCTGTCTCTGATTTGCTCTTCTTTAGCAACACCAAACAGAATTCAGCTAATTCATACAGGCTGCGCACAAATGACTCCACAGATTCTCCCACACGCTGATTACGTTTGTGAAAACAAGCTCTCTCATGAATCACATTTCTTTTGGGCACAAAGTGGGCACTGAGTTTATCCATAACTATATCAAAGTCAAATTCTTCCCCTTCTTGGAAAGTAAAAGCATTGAACACTGGCTCCACATCTTTCCCCATAGAGTATAAAAGAGAATTAACTTGTACATCACCACTCTCCTTGTTCAGTTTGGAAGCAATCCTGAAGCGCTGAAACCGCTGACGCCATGCGGGCCAAGCTGCAGGCTGAGAAAGTCAAAAGGCTCAGGTGGGGTAAACTTTGACATTGCAATCGATCAGGAACAGAAGCGCAGGCCAGAACTTCTGACACCATGTCATGAGATACAGGACATATGCAGGACACATCAATGATGGTACAACTCTATTTTATTACAGAAACATACATCTAGTCAGGTTGATTTCACTAACTAACTTAGACACAGACTACCGGACCTAAGCCCCGCCCCCAATTAGTGACATCACATCCTGCTCTCATCACAGGGACCATGATGGAAGGGGAGTGGACAGCAAAGATATGTTGTGGTTGGGTCCCTGAAAACAGGAGATGCTGAGAAACTCAGACCTCTTAACCTTACAAATGAGGAATGAAATATAAGCTTTTAATTCTAAAAGTGCTGATGTTTTAAAAGCGAAATTGAATTTACTACAAAGTACCTATTGCAGCTGACATCATGTTTAACAGAAAAGCTTGTCAGTAGGGTTGCTGGCTGTCCATCACTAAAAATGCTGGACAATCAGTAGGAGAATTAGCACGATGGTGGCTGGAGTCACACAATGCTCCCCCCAAAATCTCCCAGTCATGATTCAACCAAGTATGTTTTTCACAACTGAACAGTTATTTTACGCCATGACTGCCAGTAACATATAAATACATTATTTTATGTCTTCAGCTGTTGCACTACAGCTTTTTCATAACTGAATAGTCATTTTACCTCAAGGCTGTCAGTAAGACAGCAATACATTATTTTTCCTCTTTAGCTGCTAAACCACACATAAACAGTAGTGGTTTGACCCCCGTGACTGACACTTACTTTTTCTGCTCCATACTTCTAATGCATTGAGCATAAGAGGCCTTTTACATTTAATGAAAACCTATGGACATTTAAGTGTATTTTTGTGAAACGTTTTACTGGACAGCCTGGTAAAATACTGGACTGCTCAAGTTTAATACTGGATGCCTGGAAACCTTACTTGTCAGACTAAAATGCAGGTTCATGTTAACGGAACCCATAACCAACATTTCCCTAAGGGTTTATTACTATGAACATTTTTATTTATTTTGTGAGTGTGTGGATGTGTGTTTGTGCGTACTTGTGTGTGTGTGTATATGTATGTGTGTGTGTACTTGTGTGTGTGTGTGTGTACATGTGTATGTGCATATGTGTGTACTTGTATATGTGCATATATGTGTATGTATGTGTGTACTTGTGTATGTGCATATATGTGTATGTATGTGTGTACTTGTATATGTGCATATGTGTGTGTATGTGCGTGCATATGTATATATATGCATATGTATGTGTTTATGTGTGTGTGCATATGTGTATATGTGTGTATATGTGCGTGTGTAGGCATATGTGTGTGTGTGTGCCTATGTGTGTGTGTGCGCCTATGTGTGTGTACAGTATGTATGGGGGGGTGCATACTTGTATTTGTGCATATGTGTGTGTGTGCGTATGTGTATGAACTTACTTGTATATGTACATATGTGTGTGAGTGTGCATATGTCTATATGTGCATATCTGTGTGTGTGTGTATAAGCGTGTGTGTGTATATATACATGTATGTGTGCGTGCATACGTGTATTTATGTATGTGCTTGTGTTTTTGTGCATACGTGTATATCATATGTGTGTGTGATATTTATTAAAGTTTTCCTGCATTTCTCTTCTGTTTAAATAAATGTACTTTAGTGAATACGTTTCCCTCCTTATCTAAAATAAAAAAAATTTTGCTCAAACAATTAATAGCTAGATATGCAACTTGTATTTCTTGTTTGATTCAGTTTAAATTAAAATAAAATGGTTTTAAGTGACCATTTAAACAAGTGTATGGTTCATGTTGAAGTTTTTTATTTTTATTCTGAAACCTACAGGACACTCATATTTGTGCACATCTGGGGCGCGATCCGATATACGGCGTACTTTTCGGCGCAAGCAAGGTAACCCGCGCCACCCGTAGTTTCACCTTGCACATTGGGGTATCCAATATACCCCGCCGGCAGTTGCTAAAGTGCCATAAGTCGGACAAACTAGAGATGTCCAGAAATAAGCGTAAGTAGACATTTCTGGAGTCGCCAGCGAATTACGGCACTTTAGAAACTGCCGGCACCTAAAAAAACTAACTAAACTTTTAAATCTCCCGTAACTGTCTAACACGCCTCCCAAAAATAGCCCGACACGTATACCCCTCTATCCGCAATCCCCCCTCTCACTCCTAACAATAAATGTATTAACCCCTAGACCGACAACCCCCCACAACGCAATAAGCCTAATTATTAACCCCTAAACCGCCATAGCCCACACCGCAATAAACCTATGCTAGTATTAACCCCTAAACCGTTGCTCCCGGACCCCGCCATCACCTATATTAAATATATTACCCGCTAATCTGACCCCCCTACACCGCCACCACCGATATTAAATATATTACCCCCTAATCTGACCCGCCTACACCGCCGCCACCTATATTAAATATATTAACCCCTAATCTGACCCCCCTAAACCGCCACCACCTATATTAAATATATTAACCCCTAATCTGATCCCCCTACACCGCCGCCACCTATATTAAATATATTAACCCCTAATCTGACCCCCCTACACCGCCGCCACCTATATTAAATACATTAACCCCTAATCTGACCCCTTTACACCGCCGCCACCTTTGTTAAATATATTAACCCTTAATCTGACCCCCCTACACCGCCGCCACCTATATTAAATATATTAACCCCTAATCTGACCCCCCTACACCACTGCCACCTATATTAAATACATTAACCCCTAATCTGACCCCCCTACACCGCCGCCACCTATATTAAATACATTAACCCCTAATCTGACCCCCCCTACACCGCCGCCACCTTTATTAAATATATTAACCCTTAATCTGACCCCCCTACACCGCCGCCACCTATATTAAGTATATTAACCCCTAATCTGACCCCCCTACACCGCCGCCACCTATATTAAATACATTAACCCCTAATCTGACCCCCTTACACCATCGCCACCTACATAAAATATATTACCCCCTAAACCTAAGTCTAGCCCTAACACCCCCTAACTTAATTATTATTTAAATAAATCTAAATAATATTAATATAATTAACTAAATTATTCCTATTTAAAACTAAATACTTACCTATAAAATAAACCCTAAGATAGTTACAATATAATTAATAATTACATTGTAGCTATTTTAGGGTTTATATTTATTTTACAGGTAACTTTGTATTTATAGTTAATAACTATTTAATAGCTACCTAGTTAAAATAATTACTAAATTACCTGTAAAATAAATCCTAACCTAAGTTACAAATACACCTAACACTACACTATCAATAAATTAATTAAATAAACTACAATTATCTAAGCTAAAATACAATTAAATAAACTAAACTATATTATAAAAAAACCACTAAATTACAAAAAATAAAAAAAATATTACAAGATATTACAAGAAGTTTAATCTAATTACACCAAATCTAAGCCCCCTAATAAAATAAAAAGCCCCCCAAAATAATAAAATTTCCCTACCCTAAACTAAATTACAAATAGCCCTTAAAAGGGCCTTTTGCGGGGCATTGCCCCAAAGTAATCAGCTCTATTACCAGCCCTTAAAAGGGCCTTTTGCGGAGCATTGCCCCAAAGTAATCATCTCTTTTACCTGTAAAAAAAAATAACAATCCCCCCCCACATTACAACCCACCACTCACACACCCCTACTCTAAAACCCACCCTATCCCCCCTTAAAAAAAACCTAAGTCTAACCCCCAAGTGGTCCTTACCTGTCCTGAAGACCCGGCGGAGAAGGTCCTGTTCCAGGCGGTGAAGTCTTCTTCCAAGCGGCGACCTCTTCTTCTTCCAGGAACCAGCCAGTGCGGAGCGGAGGAGTTGAAGACCGATGACCGTGGAGCTGAAGACCGCCGACTCTGGAACTGAAGACCGGCGACGCTGGAACTGAAGACCACAGAGCCATGGAGCGTGGAGGATCCTCTTCACACAATCTCCGCCGTACACTGAATAGGAATTCAAGGTACGCGATTAAAAATGGCGTCCCTTGAATTCCTATTGGCTGATTTGAGCCTTCAAATTCAAATCAGCCAATCGGATGAGAGCTACTGTAATTCTATTGGCTGATTTGAATAGCCAATAGAATATCAGTAGCTCTTATTCTATTGACTATTCAAATCAGCCAATAGAATTACAGTAGCTCTCATCCGATTGGCTGGTTTGAATTTGAAGGCTCAAATCAGCCAATAGGAATTCAATGGACTGGTAATAAAGCTGATTACTTTGGGGCAATGCCCCGCAAAAGGCCCTTTTAAGGGCTATTTGTAGTTTAGTTTAGGGTAGGGAAATTTTATTATTTTGGGGGGCTTTTTTATTTTATTAGGGGACTTAGATTAGGTGTAATTAGATTAAACTTCTTGTAATATTTTTTTATTTTTTGTAATTTAGTGTTTGTTTTTGTAATATAGTTTAGTTTATTTAATTGTATTTTAGTTTAATTAATTGTAGTTTATTTAATTAACTTATTGATAGTGTAGTGTTAGGTGTATTTGTAACTTAGGTTAGGATTTATTTTACAGGTAATTTAGTTAATTATTTTAACTAGGTATCTATTAAATAGTTATTAACTATTTAATAGCTGTTGTACCTAGTTAAAATAAATACAAAGTTACCTGTAAAATAAATATAAACCCTAAAATAGCTACAATGTAATTATTAATTATATTGTAGCAATTTTAGGGTTTATTTTATAGGTAAGTATTTAGTTTTAAATAGGAATAATTTAGTTAATAATATTAATATTATTTAGATTTATTTAAATAATAATTAAGTTTGGGGGTGTTAGGGTTAGACTTATGTTTAAGGGGTAATATATTTTATGTAGGTGGCGGCGGTTTATGGGGGTCAGATTAGGGGTTAATATATTTAATATAGGTGGCGGCGGTGTAGGGGGGTCAGATTAGGGGTTAATATATTTAATATAGGTGGCGGCGGTGTAGGGGGGTCAGATTAGGGGGTAATATATTTAATATAGGTGGCGGCAGTGTAGGGGGCTCAGATTAGGGGGTAATACATTAAATGTAGGTGGCAGTGGGGTCCGGGAGCAGCGGTTTAGGGGTTAAACACTTTATTAGGTATTGAGGTGGGGGATTGCAGTTGACAGGTAGATAGACATTGCGCATGCGTTAGGTGTTAGGTTTTATTTTGCAGGCATTTTAGGGAGTTACGGTGCTCCCATACTCAGCGCAAGGCTTCCTACGCCTGCATTTTGTGGCGAGGTGAAAATGGAGTAAGATTTCTCCATTTTCGCCACGTAAATCCTTACGCTGTATATTGGATACCAAACTGCGCATGTTTTGTATGTCAGTCTATGGGCCAAAAAACTACGGGCGAAGGCAAAAATATAAGAGCGTAACTTCTATGTTACGCCATATATGTGATACCAAACCCGCGCAAAATCTGGCATCACCGGCTTCTGCGGGCGACGCTGCATATCGGATGGGCCCCTGGTAAGGATAATCCCGCAGTTCTATTGGTCACAACAATATGCTCCACAAAAATGTTTTTGTGCACAATAACGTGTTTTTGAAAAATAAATTGTAATTATTTTTAAAATGTGACAGTGAAAAATAAAAAATACTTTAATGAATATATATATATATATATATATATATATACAGTATATATATATATATATATATATATATATATATATATATATATATATATATATATATATATATATATAGCAAAAAACAAGAAGCACTCCAGAAGTCTTTCAAATATTATCACCTTTAATAGTGAACGTTTTCGGGCAATAAACTGCCCGTCCTCAAACTTACAAGGTTACCAAAACTTACCACCCAGCTGTGTTATAGACCGCCACCAGAGAAAAGTGGCGGTCTATAACACAGCTGGGTGGTAAGTTTTGGTAACCTTGTAAGTTTGAGGGCGGGCAGTTTATTGCCCGAAAACGTTCACTATTAAAGGTGATAATATTTGAAAGACTTCTGGAGTGCTTCTTGTTTTTTGCTATAATCCTATTTTTGTTAGCACCCAAAGCTGTTGCCTACTTAGGATCTGGAGTGCACTTTGCCTGTTTATATATATATATATATATATATATATATATAAGCTGTGTGGAATCTGTTGTCCCTCTACAAATAGATGAAAATGTTACATATATATATATATATATATATATATATATATATATATATATCTGATTGATTGTTGAATATACAAAGGAGAACCTTTTCAAATACAAATCCCTTTAATGTTTTTGTAACTGTAATTTCTTTATTGTATTCTAATTGCAGCACAGACCAATTACGCATTAAAAATGTGTACGTCAATATAATTTATCGTAGTTGCAAACCATGAACTTGTTGGAAAGATCTGAATGTAGAAGCAGCTAGTTTTGGTGTAATAAATGAGATTTTCATTGGCAAATCGTTGTAATGTATGTAATGTTTAGGTTTACTGCTTTCTGTTTGTGCTGAGCGTTGAAAGAATAAATCTCTGAAACGTGTAAAATGTGCAGTGAAGGTTGGATTTTAACAGTGTAACATCTCTTGCAAATATATTTCCCATTATTTGTTCTGAAAAAGCCTTCACCTTCTGCTGTATCTGCTGAAGAGGTTCAATGCCTCTTTTGAAACATATTGGAGCAGATTAGCTAGTTTAAACAGTACACAGAAATACCTGGTAATTCCAGCCCAAATTATAGCATTTTTTAATGACAGATTGAGTTGTTCTAAGAAAAAAAAATCAAAAGAAAGCAAATTGAGTAGAAAAACAACAGTACAGCACTGCCACCTAGTGTTAGAAATAGGAAAAAGCATCTATTTTTATATAAAAGGGAGTCGCTGCGTTTCTTCTCTGTTTAAATTTCTTATAGGGTTGGAAATTTAGAAACTACATGATCAACAATACCAAAAACATTAAGGAACCAGAAAAAATATCTTAAATTATCATTAAGAGCCCTAGTTAATGTATAATGTGCTTGAAATCTTTAACAAGTATGTAATCAAGCAGTGAAATCATTATTAAATAAAATTAAGGGATTTTAAATCCATGAAAGCTTGCAACTGTTTTGACTTTTAGCTAGAAATCAATGGTATTATGTCTAAATTTGCACTTGTCGTGTTATTGAGACTGTAGACTTGGGGTAAAGGGTTGGGGCAAAAAGTTGCACTAGACATAACATAAATACATGTACACTCATATATTGTCATGCTCATAGTAGCGGGTTCAGGGGTTTGGAGCTCATGTGTAGAGATGTCGGATTCAGGGCTGTCTTGTGTACTTAAAAGGGCCAGTGAGCTGAACCTACCCCTTTTAGGCGTAGCTTGTCATGAATTTTTCATGACAGAACAGACTCCATGTTGTTATTTTTTTGTTTTAAGCTTAACCAGGGCTCAGCTATTATTACATTGAATTTTGTTTTCCGCAGTCTTGCTGGCTGAGAAGTTTCATATCAATATGTTTTCCATTATTCAAGGTAGTCCTTGCTTAGGCCCCAGCTAGTCGCTTATTTCTGTAAATAAGTGCAGTTTATAACCTTGATTGTAGTCTAGGAATGTTGGGATAAACATAAATATAATAAGTATTTTTCTAATATTTTTACCCTATATGCGAAAGCCATCTACTGTTAGAACAATAATATTTCATCTAATTAATTTTATGTTAATTAAAGATTAAAATATTATAATTAATGACTCCTCCTAGATGAGAGTAGTGATGTCACGAACAGTTCGCCGGAGAACAGTTCCCGGCAATCTTAGCTTGTTCGCGTTCGCCGCGGCGGGCAAACATATGCGATGTTCGATCCGCCCCCTATTCGTCATCATTGAGTAAACTTTGACCCTGTATCTCACAGTCTGCAGACACATTTCAGCCAATCAGCAGCAGACACTCCCTCCCAGACCCTCCCAGCTCCTGGGCAGCAGCCATTTTAGATTCATTCTGATCCTGCATTCTTAGTGAGAGGAGTGATAGTGCTGCTGCTGCTGATTTTTTAGGGAAATTGATAGCTAGGCTAGTGTATTCAGTGTCCACTACAGTCCAGAAGGACTCATCTGATCTCTGCTGTAAGGACAGCACCCCAAAAAGCCCTTTTTAGGGCTAGAACTTCAGTCGTTTTTTTTTTTTTTTTTTGTAATCTAATTGCATTTGCCTGCCTCTCCGTCTGTGTGTGAGGCTCACAGCATATACTGTGCCTACTTGCTCACTGCCACCACTCATATCTGGTGTAACATTAGTGTAAATTTAAAAAAAAAAAAAACTTTTACATCAGTCTGCTAGTGTTATTTAATTTGAGTTGCCAGGCCAGCCTGCCACTAGTGCCAGCCTGTGTGTCAGGCTCACAGCATATACAGGGAGTGCAGAATTATTAGGCAAATTGTATTTTTGAGGATTAATTTTATTATTGAACAACAACCATGTTCTCAATGAACCCAAAAAACTCATTAATATCAAAGCTGAATAGTTTTGGAAGTAGTTTTTAGTTTGTTTTTAGTTATAGCTATTTTAGGGGGATATCTGTGTGTGCAGGTGACTATTACTGTGCATAATTATTAGGCAACTTAACAAAAAACAAATATATACCCATTTCAATTATTTATTTTTTACCAGTGAAACCAATATAACATCTCAACATTCACAAATATACATTTCTGACATTCAAAAACAAAACAAAAACAAATCAGTGACCAATATAGCCACCTTTCTTTGCAAGGACACTCAAAAGCCTGCCATCCATGGATTCTGTCAGTGTTTTGATCTGTTCACCATCAACATTGCGTGCAGCAGCAACCACAGCCTCCCAGACACTGTTCAGAGAGGTGTACTGTTTTCCCTCCTTGTAAATCTCACATTTGATGATGGACCACAGGTTCTCAATGGGGTTCAGATCAGGTGAACAAGGAGGCCATGTCATTAGATTTTCTTCTTTTATACCCTTTCTTGCCAGCCACGCTGTGGAGTACTTGGACGCGTGTGATGGAGCATTGTCCTGCATGAAAATCATGTTTTTCTTGAAGGATGCAGACTTCTTCCTGTACCACTGCTTGAAGAAGGTGTCTTCCAGAAACTGGCAGTAGGACTGGGAGTTGAGCTTGACTCCATCCTCAACCTGAAAAGGCCCCACAAGCTCATCTTTGATGATACCAGCCCAAACCAGTACTCCACCTCCACCTTGCTGGCGTCTGAGTCGGACTGGAGCTCTCTGCCCTTTACCAATCCAGCCACGGGCCCATCCATCTGGCCCATCAAGACTCACTCTCATTTCATCAGTCCATAAAACCTTAGAAAAATCAGTGTTGAGATATTTCTTGGCCCAGTCTTGACGTTTCAGCTTGTGTGTCTTGTTCAGTGGTGGTCGTTTTTCAGCCTTTCTTACCTTGGCATGTCTCTGAGTATTGCACACCTTGTGCTTTTGGGCACTCCAGTGATGTTGCAGCTCTGAAATATGGCCAAACTGGTGGCAAGTGGCATCTTGGCAGCTGCACGCTTGACTTTTCTCAGTTCATGGGAAGTTATTTTGTGCCTTGGTTTTTCCACACGCTTCTTGCGACCCTGTTGACTATTTTGAATGAAACGCTTGATTGTTCCATGATCACGCTTCAGAAGCTTTGCAATTTTAAGAGTGCTGCATCCCTCTGCAAGATATCTCACTATTTTTGACTTTTCTGAGCCTGTCAAGTCCTTCTTTTGACCCATTTTGCCAAAGGAAAGGAAGTTGCCTAATAATTATGCACACCTGATATAGGGTGTTGATGTCATTAGACCACACCCCTTCTCATTACAGAGATGCACATCACCTAATATGCTTAATTGGTAGTAGGCTTTCGAGCCTATACAGCTTGGAGTAAGACAACATGCATAAAGAGGATGATGTGGTCAAAATACTCATTTGCCTAATAATTCTGCACTCCCTGTACTGTGCCTACTTCCATCCTCAGTGCCACCACTCATATCTGTTGTAACATTAGTGTAACTTGTTTAAAAAGAAAAAACTTTTACATCAGTCTGCTAGTGTTATTTAATTTTAGTTGCCAGGCCAGCCTGCCACTAGTGCCAGCCTGTGTGTCAGGCTCACAGCATATACTGTGCCTACTTCCATCCTCAGTGCCACCACTCATATCTGTTGTAACATTAGTGTAAATTTTTTAAAAAAAAAAAAAACTTTTACATCAGTCTGCTAGTGTTATTTAATTTTAGTTGCCAGGCCAGCCTGCCACTAGTGCCAGCCTGTGTGTCAGGCTCACAGCATATACTGTGCCTACTTCCATCCTCAGTGCCACCACTCATATCTGTTGTAACATTAGTGTAACTTTTAAAAAAAAACTTTTACATCAGTCTGCTAGTGTTATTTAATTGCAGTTGCCTTCCTGCCAGCGTGTGTGCCAGGCCCACTTGCCAACTAGTGCCACCAATCATATTTCTTATAACAGTAGTGTAAATATTTAAAAAAAAACTTTTTTGACTGTGAAACATCAGTCTGCTAGTGTAATCTAATTGAAGTTGCCTGCCTGCCAGCGTGTGTGCCAGGCCCACTTGCCAAGTTAGTGGCACCACTCATATTTGTTGTTGTAACAGTAGTGTAAATATTTTAAAAAAAAACTTTTTTGACTGTGAAACATCAGTCTGCTAGTGCAATCTAATTGCAGTTGCCTGCCTGCCTGCCAGCGTGTGTGCCAGGCCCACTTGCCAAGTTAGTGGCACCACTCATATTTGTTGTAACAGTAGTGTAAATATTTAAAAAAAAAACTTTTTTGACTGTGAAACATCAGTCGGCTAGTGCAATCTAATTGCAGTTGCCTGCCTGCCAGCGTGTGTGCCAGGCCCACTTGCCAACTAGTGCCACCAATCATATTTGTTGTAACAGTATTGTAAATATTTTTAAAAAAAAAACTTTTTGACTGTGAAACATCAGTCTGCTAGTGCAATCTAATTGCAGTTGCCTTCCTGCCAGCGTGTGTGCCAGGCCCACTTGTCAAGTTAGTGGCACCACTCATATTTGTTGTAACAGTAGTGTAAATATTTAAAAAAAAAACTTTTTGACTGTGAAACATCAGTCTGCTAGTGCAATCTAATTGCAGTTGCCTGCCTGCCTGCCTGCCAGCGTGTGTGCCAGGCCCACTTGCCAAGTTAGTGGCACCACTCATATTTTTTGTAACAGTAGTGTAAATATTTAAAAAAAAACTTTTCACTCTGAAACATCAGTCTGCTAGTGCAATCTAATTGCAATTGCCTGCCTGCCAGCGTGTGTGCCAGGCCCACTTGCCAACTAGTGCCACCAATCATATTTGTTATAACAGTAATGTAAATATTTAAAAAAAAAAATTTGGACTGTGAAACATCAGTCTGCTAGTGCAATCTAATTGCAGTTGCCTGCCTGCCTGCCAGCGAGTGTGCCAGGCCCACTTGCCAACTAGTGCCACCAATCATATTTGTTATAACAGCATTGTAAATATTAAAAAAAACTTTTTGACTGTGAAACATCAGTCAGCTAGTGTAATCTAATTGCAGTTGCCTGCCTGCCTGCCTGCCAGCGTGTGTGCCAGGCCCACTTGCCAACTAGTGCCACCAATCATATTTGTTATAACAGTAGTGTAAATATTTTTTAAAAAAAACTTTTTTGACTGTGAAACATCAGTCTGCTAGTGTAATCTAATTGCAGTTGCCTACCTGCCAGTGTGTGTGCCAGGCCCACTTGCCAACTAGTGCCACCACTCATAGCTGTTGTAACAGTAGTGTAAATATTAAAAAAAAAACTTTTTGGACTGTGAAACATCAGTCTGCTAGTGTAATCTAATTGAAGTTGCCTGCCTGCCAGCGTGTGTGCCAGGCCCACTTGCCAAGTTAGTGCCACCACTCATATTTGTTGTAACAGTAGTGTAAATATTTAAAAAAAAAAATATTTGACTGTGAAACATCAGTCTGCTAGTGTAATCGTATTGCAGTTGCTTGCCTGCCAGCGTGTGTGCCAGGCCCACTTGCCAAGTTAGTGGCACCACTCATATTTGTTGTAACAGTAGTTTAAATATTTAAAAAATAAACATTTTTGACTGTGAAACATCAGTCTGCTAGTGCAATCTAATTGCAGTTGCCTGCCTGCCTGCCTGCCTGCCAGCGTGTGTGCCAGGCCCACTTGCCAAGTTAGTGGCACCACTCATATTTTTTGTAACAGTAGTGTAAATATTTAAAAAAAAACTTTTCACTCTGAAACATCAGTCTGCTAGTGCAATCTAATTGCAGTTGCCTGCCTGCCAGCGTGTGTGCCAGGCCCACTTGCCAACTAGTGCCACCAATCATATTTGTTATAACAGTAATGTAAATATTTAAAAAAAAAAATTGGACTGTGAAACATCAGTCTGCTAGTGCAATCTAATTGCAGTTGCCTGCCTGCCTGCCAGCGAGTGTGCCAGGCCCACTTGCCAACTAGTGCCACCAATCATATTTGTTATAACAGCACTGTAAATATTAAAAAAAAACTTTTTTGACTGTGAAACATCAGTCAGCTAGTGTAATCTAATTGCAGTTGCCTGCCTGCCTGCCTGCCAGCGTGTGTGCCAGGCCCACTTGCCAACTAGTGCCACCAATCATATTTGTTATAACAGTAGTGTAAATATTTAAAAAAAAAACTTTTTTGACTGTGAAACATCAGTCTGCTAGTGTAATCTAATTGCAGTTGCCTACCTGCCAGTGTGTGTGCCAGGCCCACTTGCCAACTAGTGCCACCACTCATAGCTGTTGTAACAGTAGTGTAAATATTAAAAAAAAAACTTTTTGGACTGTGAAACATCAGTCTGCTAGTGTAATCTAATTGAAGTTGCCTGCCTGCCAGCGTGTGTGCCAGGCCCACTTGCCAAGTTAGTGCCACCACTCATATTTGTTGTAACAGTAGTGTAAATATTTAAAAAAAAAATATTTGACTGTGAAACATCAGTCTGCTAGTGTAATCGTATTGCAGTTGCTTGCCTGCCAGCGTGTGTGCCAGGCCCACTTGCCAAGTTAGTGGCACCACTCATATTTGTTGTAACAGTAGTTTAAATATTTAAAAAATAAACATTTTTGACTGTGAAACATCAGTCTGCTTTTTTGTGTCAGGCTCACAGCGTATACTGTGCCCACTTGCCCGGTGCCAACACTCATATCTTGTTTAATAGTAGTGTAAGTGTACATTTAAAAAAAATTAACTTTTTGGATTGTGAAACATCAGTCTTCTTTTTTTGTGTCCGGCTCACAGCGTATACTGTGCCCACTTGCCCAGTGGCACCACTCATATTTTGTTTAATAGTAGTGTAAGTCTACATTTAAAAAAAAAATGACAGGCAGAGGGAGGCCATCCCGCAGGTGCCGTCGTGGTCGTGGTGCTGTGATTCCCTTTGACCCTACAATAATGCACAGTGTTCAGAGGCCACGTGCCATGAATGCGAAAAGTTCTGAGGAGGACCTAGTTGACTGGCTAACACAGGACACCCAATCTTCTACAGCTTCCGCTCGGAACCTTGACGCACCATCCACCTCCAGCTTAGCTTCGGGCATCTCTCAAGTGACCAGTGCCACTCGCCCGCCTGCCACCACCACCAACACTAGCACCACAGCCGCTTCACTTGATCTGTCAGATGAGTTATTGACACATCAGTTGGAAGAAATGAGTGATGCGCAAACATCATTGACAGAGGATGTAGATAACAGTGATATGTTTCAGGCAGCATTACAGACATGGACGTATGGTGTGATGATGATGGTGATGTTGTACCCGCTGCTGCTTCCTTTGTTGATTTGTCAGATACAAGTGAAGCGTTTGATGATGATGCGTCTGTTTGATGATGATGCGCTAGAAGAGAAGAAGAAGAGGGGGAAAGTTCAGATGGGGAGACAGAGAAGAGGAGGAGGAGACGAGTTGGAAGCAGGGGGAGGTCGTCGCAAGGAGCTAGTGGCACAGTCAGACAGCATGCATCGGCACCCGGGGTCAGCCAGAGAGCACGCCAATCAACGCATGCTGTTGCCACCACCAGAATGCCGTCATCGCAGAGCTCAGCAGTGTGGCATTTTTTTTGTGTGTCTGCCTCTGACAACAGTGATGCCATTTGCAACCTGTGCCAAAAGAAACTGAGTCGTGGGAAGTCCAACACCCACCTAGGTACAACTGCTTTGCGAAGGCACATGGTCTCACATCACAAACGCCGATGGGATGAACACATGAGTAGAAGCAGCACACAAACTCAAAGCCGCCATCCTCCTCCTGGTCCAGCATCTTCAGCCACGTCAACCACTGCTGTACTCCTTGTCCCCTCTCAAGCATCCGCCACTCAGTCTCTCTTACGTAGCAGTTCCTGGTCATCTGCCCACAGTCAGGTGTCTGTCAAGGACATGTTTGAGTGTAAGAAGCCAATTTCCCAAAGTCACCCCCTTGCCCGGCATCTGACAGCTGGCTTGTCTGAACTCTTAGCCCGCCAGCTTTTACCATACAAGCTGGTGGAGTCTGAGGCGTTCAAAAAAATTGTATCTATTGGGACGCCGCAGTGGAAGGTACCCGGCCGAAATTTCTTTTCACAAAAGGCAATCCCCAACCTGTACTCGATTGTGCGAAAGGAAGTAATGTCATGTCTGGCATACAGCGTTGGGGCAAGGGTCCATCTGACCACTGATAGCTGGTCTGCAAAGCATGGTCAGGGCAGGTATATCACCTACACTGCGCATTGGGTAAACCTGCTGATGGCTGACAAGCATGGAATGCGTGGCTCTGCAGAGGAGTTGGTGACACTGCCACGGCTTGCAGGCAGGCCTGCTGCTACCTCCTCTACTTCTCCTATTCCATCCTCTTCCATAACCTCTTCCTCGGCTGAGTCCTCTTCTGCTGCTGCGTCTTGCTCCACATCAACGGCACCCCCCCAGCTCCCCAAGTACTATTCAACATCCCGGATACGGCAGTGTCACGCCGTCTTGGGGTTGACTTGCCTGAAAGCAGAGAGTCACACCGCACCAGCACTCCTGTCCGCCCTAAACGCACAGGTGGATCAGTGGCTGACTCCGCACCAAATGGAGATTGGCAAAGTTGTTTCTGACAATGGAAGTAATTTGGTGGCGGCATTGAAATTGGGCAAGTTGACACATGTGCCGTGCATGGCACATGTGTGTAATCTGATTGTACAACACTTTGTGCATAAGTACCCAGGCTTACAGGACGTCCTGAAGCAGGCCAGGAAGGTGTGTGGCCATTTCAGGTGTTCCTACACGGCCATGGTGCACTTGTCAGATATCCAGCGGCGAAACAACCTGCCAGTGAGGCTCTTGATTTGCGACAGCCCAAAACGTTGGAATTCAACACTCCTAATGTTCGACCGCCTGCTCCAACAAGAAAAAGCTGTTAACGAGTATTTGTATGACCGGGGCGCTAGGACAGCCTCTGGGGAGCTGGGGATTTTTTTTGCCACGTTACTGGATGCTCATGCGCAATGCCTGTAGGCTCATGCATCCTTTTGAGGATTTGACAAACCTAGTCAGTCGCACCGAAGGCACCATCAGCGACATCATACCATTTGTTTTCTTCCTGGAGCGTGCCCTGCGAATAGTGCTGGATCAGGCCGTAGATGAGCGTGAAGAGGAAGAGGAAAAGTTGTGGTCTCCATCACCACCAGAAACAGCCTTATCAGCATCGCTTGCTGGACCAGCGGCAATGCAGGAAGAGGATTGTGAGGAAGAGGAGTTAGAGGAGGAATGTGGCTTTGAGCAGGAGGAGGAGGAAGACCAAGCACAACAGGCATCCCAGGGTGCTCGTTGTTGTCACCTATCTGGTACCCGTGGTGTTGTACGTGGCTGGGGGGAAGAAGATACCTTCAGTGACATCACTGAGGATGAGGAACGGGACATGAGTAGCTCGGCATCCAACCTTGTGCAAATGGGGTCTTTCATGCTGTCGTGCCTGTTGAGGGACACTCGTATAAAAAAGCTAAAGGAGAACGAACTGTACTGGGTGTCCACGCTACTAGACCCCCGGTATAAGCATAAAGTGACTGAAATGTTACCGAATTCCCACAAGTTGGAAAGGATGGAGCAGTTCAAAAATAAATTAAAAAGTATGCTTTACACAGTGTATAAGGGTGATGTCACAGCACAATGGGAATCTAACAGGGAAAGAGATGAAAGTAATCCTCCTCCTCCCACAACCATGCCGGCAAGGACAGGACGCTTTCCAGACGTGTTGTTGATGGAGGACATGCAAACCTTTTTAACTCCTATGCATCGCCACAGCCCTTCGGGATCCAGCCTCAGAGAACGACTCAACCGACAGGTAGCAGACTACCTCGCATTAACTGTGGATCTCGACACTCTGAGGAACGATGGACCCCTTGACTACTTGGTGTGCAGGCTTGACCTGTGGCCTGAGATATCCCAATTTGCAATTGAACTTCTGGCCTCCCCCGCTTCAAGTGTCCTGTCAGAAAGGACCTTCAGTGCAGCAGGAGGTATTGTCACTGAGAAGAGAAGTCTAGGTTAAAAAAGTCTTGATTATCTCACCTTTATTAAAATGAATGAGGGATGGATCCTGAAGGGACGGAGATTGGGCGATACATTCGAGTAAAAAAGACCTGATGAGATGAGCTGCCTTGGGCTAAAAATGGTACACACGCTGCTGTATTTTATCTTCGAATGCCGGATGACTTGCATGACTTTTCCGCCAACAACTAGGGTTCACGCCGCAATGTTTTAGGGCACTTACCTAATTTTTCAGGCATGTGTACATGCCTAATTTTTCTGGCCTCTGGTGCTGCACTGTGGCTTCAAAACCGAAACCAAAAAAAAGGCACATAACAGGGATTAAACTGCTAAGAATAGTACTACTTAACACACCACTCATATCTGGTGGCACAGTAGATTGCACGCACAGTGCCCCAAATTTGAAGTAGGAGGACCGACCAAGCATCTTTTTCCATCTCCCGGTTCCTAAAAATTATCTATGGGTTCCTAAAAACGATGCCATACCTGTACTCGATTGTGCAAAAGGAAGTCATGGCATATGGGGTATTTCATGCTGTCATGCCTGTTGAGGGTCGGGGACCCTCTTATAAAAAGGCTGAAGGAGAACGACCTGTACTGGGTGTCCAAGCATCTTTTTCCATCTCCC
Source organism: Bombina bombina (assembly GCF_027579735.1). NCBI lineage: Eukaryota > Metazoa > Chordata > Amphibia > Anura > Bombinatoridae > Bombina > Bombina bombina. Next base: position 1,520,524,568 of record NC_069499.1, on the reverse strand, counting down.
GGTTCCTAAAAATTATCTCTGGGTTCCTAAAAACGATGCCATACCTGTACTCGATTGTGCAAAAGGAAGTCATGGCATATGGGGTCTTTCATGCTGTCGTGCCTGTTGAGGGTCGGGGACCCTCGTATAAAAAGGCTGAAGGAGAACGACCTGTACTGGGTGTCCAAGCATCTTTTTCCATCTCCCGGTTCCTAAAAATTATCTCCGGGTTCCTAAAATCGATGCCATACCTGTACTCGATTGTGCAAAAGGAAGTCATGGCATATGGGGTCTTTCATGCTGTCGTGCCTGCTGAGGGTCGGGGACCCTTGTATAAAAAGGCTGAAGGAGAACGACCTGTACTGGGTGTCCAAACATCTTTTTCCATCTCCCTGTTCCTAAAAATTATCTCTGTGTTCCTAAAATCGATGCCATACCTGTACTCGTTTGTGCAAAAGGAAGTCATGGCATATGGGGTCTTTCATGCTGTCGTGCCTGTTGAGGGTCGGGGACCCTCGTATAAAAAGGCTGAAGGAGAACGACCTGTACTGGGTGTCCAAGCATCTTTTTCCATCTCCCAGTTCCTAAAAATTATCTCCGGGTTCCTAAAATCGATGCCATACCTGTACTCAATTGTGCAAAAGGAAGTCATGGCATATGGGGTCTTTCATGCTGTCGTGCCTGTTGAGGGTAGGGGACCCTCGTATAAAAAGGCTGAAGGAGAACGACCTGTACTGGGTGTCCAAGCATCTTTTTCCATCTCCCAGTTCCTAAAAATTATCTCCGGGTTCCTAAAATCGATGCCATACCTGTACTCAATTGTGCAAAAGGAAGTCATGGCATATGGGGTCTTTCATGCTGTCGTGCATATTGAAGGTGGTGGACCCTTGTATAAAAAGGCTGAAGGAGAACGACCTGTACTGGGTGTCCAAGCATATTTTTCCATCTCCCGGTTCCTAAAATCCATGCCATATACACGTCCTCTAGGGCCTGGTTTCTCAACAGCCAGGCCGTGGCCCAGTACCGGGCCGTGATAGCCCTGCTGGTGGGCCCTGACCTGTCATGCCCCCACTGCACACTCTTACCCCAATGCACACAAGGGGCAGACTGAGACCAATCAAGGCCCCAGGAAAACTGTCTCACACTGACCCAAATGTATTCAAATTTATGCAAATGAACATGGTAGCCTCCCTGCCCTAACCCCAACAGGCCCATCAACCTCCAGAGCCAGGACCCCCAACATTAAGGGCCAAAGAAAGGGCCCCCAACCTTCAGGGCCAGACCTCACACTCCATGTCCCTCACAGCGACAGACCCTCGGCAGGACCCCCACACTCCAGGGCCCCCACTAAACCCACATTGAACTGCTTAGTTACTGATAGGGAAAATCTCTGCTGCTTACTATAAATATATATATATATATATATATATATATATATATAAATAAAACTACCGGGCCCTGGACATGTCCAGCTAAAATTTACCGGGCCTTGAGGTCACTTTGGTTGAGTCTAGGGGACACCGCAGTGGAAGGTACCCGGCCACAATTTCTTTGCACAAAAGGCAATCCCGGACCCCAACCTGTACTCGATTGTGCAAAAGGAAGTAACCTTACCATGGGTCACAGACCGCATGTCTTATTGTAATTCTCTGTCAGGGAAATTATATATCTATCAAATCTATCTATTTATCTATCGAATCTATCTAACTATCAATCGTATCTATCAAATATATATTGCATCTATTGATCTATGTAATTCGTATCTCAAATGTATATTGCATCTTTTAATCTATGTAATTCGTATCTATCAAATGTATATTGCATCTTTTGATCTATGTAAATCGTATCTATCAAATCTATATTGCATCTATTGATCTATGTAATTCGTATCTATCAAATGTATATTGCATCTATTGATCTATGTAATTCGTATCTATCAAATGTATATTGCATCTATTGATCTATGTAATTCGTATCCATCAAATGTATATTGCATCTTTTGATCTATGTAATTCTTATCTATCAAATGTATATTTCATCTATTGATCTATGTAATACGTATCTATCAAATGTATATTGCATCTATTGATCTATGTAATTCGTATCTATCAAATGTATATTGCATCTATTGATCTATGTAATTCGTATCTATCAAATGTATATTGCATCTTTTGATCTATGTAAATCGTATCTATCAAAACTATATTGCATCTATTGATCTATGTAATTCGTATCTATCAAATGTATATTGCATCTTTTGATCTATGTAATTCGTATCTATCAAATGTATATTGCATCTATTGATCTATGTAATTCGTATCTATCATATGTATTTTGCATCTATTGATCTATGTAATTCGTATCTATCAAATGTATATTGCATCTATTGATCTATGTAATTTGTATCTATCCAATGTATATTGCATCTATTCATCTATGTAATCTATGTATCTATCTATCAAATCTATCTATCTCGTGGCCGGACTGTTTTGTGACAGCCACTTGTGTTTCAGCCAAATTTGAAGTAGGAGGACCGACCAAGCATCTTTTTCCATCTCCCGGTTCCTAAAATCCATGCCACATACACCTCCCCCGATAGGGGGAGTAACAGGTATTAAACTGCTAAGAATAGTACTACTTAACACACCACTCATATCTGGTGGCACAATAGATTGCACGCGCAGTGCCCCAAATTTGAAGCAGGAGGACCGACCAAGCATCTTTTTTCATCTCCCGGTTCCGAAAATCCATGCCATATACACGTCCCCTGGTGGCGCAACTGCCTCTGGGAACCTTACCATGGGTCCCAGTCCGCATGTCTTATTGTAATTCTCTGTCAGGGAAATTATATATCTATCAAATCTATCTATTTTTCTATCGAATCTATCTAACTATCAATCGTATCTATCAAATATATATTGCATCTATTGATCTATGTAATTTGTATCTATCAAATGTATATTGCATCTATTGATCTATGTAAATCTTATCTATCAAATGTATATTGCATCTATTGATCTATGTAATTCGTATCTATCAAATGTATATTGCATCTGTTGATCTATGTAATTCATATCTATCAAATGTATATTGCATCTATAGAGCTATGTAATTTGTATCTATCAAATGTATATTGCATCTATTGATCTATGTAATTTGTATCTATCAAATGTATATTGCATCTATTGATCTATGTAATTCGTATCTATCAAATGTATATTGCATCTTTTGATCTATGTAATTCGTATCTATCAAATGTATATTGCATCTATTGATCTACAGTATGTAATTCTTATCTATCAAATGTATATTGCATCGATTGATCTATGTAATTTGTATCTATCATATGTATATTGTATCTATTGATCTAAGTAATCTATGTATCTGTCTACAAATGGACTGTTTGCTGTTGTTTGCGGTGCGTTACACGGGGAGTTTGGTCTGTCACTGTGAAGCGGGCGTAACCCTTACACTACCTGATCGATACAACATCATACCTGATGTTTTAAAGCACGTTATTCCAAACAATTTAGGAATGTTAGATGATTTAGGCCCTTTATGGCTTAAAACCAACTATGTAATTTTCCGTGGGAGTTTTGCCATGGATCCCCCTCCGACATGCCACAGTCCAAGTGTTAGTCCCCTTGAAACAACTTTTCCATCACTATTGTGGCCAGAAAGAGTCCCTGTGGGTTTTAAAGTTCGCCTGCCTATTGAAGTCAATGGCGGTTCGCCCGGTTCGCCGGTTCGCGAACAATAGCGGAAGTTCGAGTCCGCCGTTCGCGAACTGAAATTTTGAGGTTTGCGACATCACTACTTGTATGATGTGTCAGGTCACAGACCAGTGAGATTCTTTCTCTTTTTAACCAATCGCATGGTATATAACTTCTGGAGCATTATGTTCCCTGCTGTCAATAGACTTACAATGTAATGAATGCTTGTTTTTATCATAACAGATGCCTATCACAATAAAAGTGCACCGTACACTTGTATACATTCGTATAAAAAATGAGTTAATATTTTTATTAAACAAATTTGTTTCTTAATATCCAAATATATTTGTAGAGTATTTATTATTACCAAATTATTATCTGTAAAGAGCTTGAAGTGAACATAGAAAATAATATAATAATGGTAAAAAAGAATGTGTGCAAATGAGTGAATAGTTTAGGGCGAAAATTAATCAGGATAAATAAAAAAGATTGATGAAAATTAATAAAGAAAATTAAGTGATAACAATTATAAACAATAGTAAGGGGTGAAATACCTAGGCATTCTGTGTAATAACAAAATGTTTTTTGGATTGTACCATGAAATAGTATCTTAGGGGTGAAAAAAGTGACTTTTTAATATACCTTTTATACCATAAGTCTCAAAATATTACATTAAAGGGACCTTAAACACTAAATAAATGCTAGATAGAAACCATAGAACAATGCATTCAAAGAAAAGATTAGTCTGAGAATAACACGTAGATGTATTGTTTTTAAAGTTTCATTAGTTGTTTAAATATTGACAAAATAAGTGTAAAGTTTTAGGGGCCCATTTATCAAGCTCCGAACGGAGCTTGTGGGCCCGTGTTTCTGGCGAGTCTTCAGACACTCTTGTGAGCTGCTGGTGCAATGCTGAATACGGAGAGCGTATTGGTCTCTGCATTCAGCGAGGTCTTGCGAACCTGTTCCGCACTGTCGGATCAGGTCCGCAAGGCCTTTGATAAATTGTCCCTATAGTGTCTATAAAACAATGGGAGCTGCCATGTTGTAACTTAGGTTACCTTCTCTGCTGTGGCCAATTAGATACAGTTATAAATAGGTCACTAGAGTGGGCAGCCAATGGCTGTGTTGAATATAACAGTGTTTTGCACTTCCATTTCTAACAGGAACTGAAAATCTCACAATTTCATATATGATTTATCATTTTATATTACCATCTCAAAGTGTTTAATGTCCCTTTAACCTAAGTGTTTTCACAATAGACCGATAGTTGTCTATGTACAGTTGTCATTAGATTACTAATATCGTTATTGGTGATAATCTTAGTGTTACTTAGAGAACTAAGAAGTCTAAATCTTAATAATAATGACACTTGAGATATTTACATCACCTGATAGTTTGGCCAATAATCCTCTATCTTTTGTAAGGATACTATCAGACATGGGGATATATTTTTACCACCTTTACATGGGGTTATATATTAACCACATGGGTTATTATCTATAGCTACAAGCTATTGCACCATGATGTGTTTATGATGTATTCTTGATTAATTGGACAATATATCCATTGTTATACCATAGTTGGATTGTATATATAGATTATTATTATTATTATCAGTTATTTATAGAGCCCAAACAGATTCCGCAACACTATAAATGTAGGTGGTATACAAGGTCCTGCCTAGAGTCGCACTATTGTAGTCAGCTCTTGTGAAGGTGATCTGCAAGCAGTTGGGCTCATAAGTTTACATTCTAAGGGGGTTCATGGTGGATAGCAATGGAGGAAAGGAACTGGTATTAGGAAAGGTTAGTGTAGATTATAATGAGAATAGTCTTTAGGGAGTGCTTGAAGCCTTTAAAACTAGGGGAGAGTCTTGTGGAGTGAGGCAGAGAGTTCCACAAGATTGGAGCCAGTCTGGAGAAGTCCTGTAAACGGGAGTGTGATGAGGTAATAAGAGAGGAGGAGAGTAGGAGGTCATGAGCAGAGCGAAGGGGATGGGAGGGAGAGTATCTGGAGACAAGGTCTGAGATATAGAGGGGAGCAATGCAGTTGAGGGCTTTGTTTGTCAGAGTCAGAATTTTGTGTTTAATCCTGGCGGGAAGAGGAAGCCAGTGATTGTCAGAGAGGTGCAGCAAATGAAGAGCAAGAAAGATGAGCCTGGCAGAGGCATTCATTATGGATTGTAAAGGAGCTAGAAGGAAGCCAGGGAGACCAGATTGGACTTTTTTATGTCTGAAGAAGGGGGTAAACCCCCAAAAACATTCATGTATTAAAGGTGACCTTCCTGAGAAAGAATTCCCAGTGAGTGCTCTCTTTATTATGGATATATATAATAGTTGTGTACATTTATTACTTTCCTGATATAGAACTGCAAATTGTATATTAAGGTATGGGTAAGTAAGATATGTATTTCCCTGTCAATACTGACGTTTGGTAGATGCGCTAGGTGTATATCAGATTTAATAGCTGTTGGCTTTTTCACTTTCTTCCTGAAACATTAAGAAATCTGCCAGGTCTGTAAAAGTATACGACTATCTGTCTTACAGGATTTTATCATTAGATGAATAACTATGTATGTTGCCGACTATCACACAAAATTGCAGTGGTGTGCTCAGCTCTATTAGACTCAGATTGCTACACAAGCCTCCTATGTTTTTAAGGTCAACAGCTGGAGGGTTATTTATCAAGAACATTGGAGTTTGAAACAAGAAAGATTTATATCAAAACTTTTAGAGAAAAAGTACAGAATACAGTGTATGCTTTAAAGGGAAGTTTAAATTAAAGGGAAATGAAACCCAAATTTTTTATTTCATGATTCAGAAAGAACTTTCAAATTTACTTCTACAAATTTTCTTCATTCTCTTGGAATCCTTTCTTGAAGGAGCAGCAATGCACTACTAGACTTTAGCTGAACACATCATGCGAACCAATGTCAAACAGTATAAATGTGCAGCCACCAATTAACAGCTAGCTCCCAGTAGTGTGCTCTTGAGCCTACCTAGCTTTGAGTTTCCACATAGGATAGCAAGAGAACAAAACAAAAAAATAGATAATAGAAGTACATTGAAACATTGTTACAAATTGTATGCTCGATCTGTATCAAAACAGTTTAATGTTGATATTACTGTCCATTTAAAGTTTCATGAGTCAAATAAAACCTGTGGTTAAGAAAAAAAATCCAATATACTTTTATCAAATTTTTCTTTTTCTCTTGGTATACTTTGTTGGAACTTAGCTGTTAGAATGAGAGCATACTAAGGTAGGCTCTAGAAGTGTGCACAATGGCCTAGATCACTGTTTCTCAACTCCAGTCCTCAAGTACCCAAATAGGCCAGATTTTTATGTAGTGTTGCCACCTCGGCCATGTTTTCCTGGATGCTGCAGGGAGGGAGTAGGGACCTGTATTTTGCTGTTCATCAGCACTATCCATGCGATGTCCATAGGCACAATACATGTTCTGCCCCCATTACCATGCAGCATGCGTAACTCATAAGTGTCCAGGAAAACTGGCCGAGGTGGCAACCGTAGTTTTATGTTATCTTAACTACAGGTGAAATAATCAGCTAATTGGTGAGAGTAGATTAGTAGCCATGGTTACTGGTCAGCTGATTATTTCACCTGTGTTCTAGTTAAGATATCATGAAAATATGGCCTGTAAGGGTTACTTGAGAAATGGAGTTGAGAAACACTGGCCTAGATTGCAAATGGAGTGTAAATATATTAGCACTATTGTGCACTAACCTTACAGAAGTTAAATCAAAAGCACTTTTATGTTTGCGCTCATATTACAAGTTGAATTAGCCTCAAGTGAAAATCTAGGTCACGCTAGCATTGTGTCGGATAGCGCGGTGCACTAAATGTGGGCACGCGCTGAAAACTCATGTCGGCTATCCCTCGAGCACTAAGCCAAAGTTTAAATAGTGGAGTTTTTAACTAACTTTTAAACTGTGATTTTGTATTGAGATATATGTTTAAAACACTACACCCATACATACATTCATACACATATATGTAGGCACACACACACATGATCAAAGTCAGGCCGCCAGCCTCACGTGCCCACACCCCTTTCATTAGAACATGTCTCTTGTGGAAGACAGTGTAGCAAGTTTGATGGGGGTGCAGCTGCAAACACTGTGTAACTAGTCAGTGCCAATCACCCTCAATCATCATGCCCACTTACCTGGCCTGTTGCAGATTACGACTGGCATGTGACACAGATTAGGACCACTGCTAGCTAGCCCTAGCCCCACCCCACTTTTTCACTGACTTGGAGAGCAACAGAGAGGGGCAGAGCTGTGCAGTTCAAATAATCCATGAGAGAATGTAAATGCTTGTGTTGTTCAGTGTCATTATCTTTTCTTCTCAGGCTGTTTTGAGTGTTTGTGGGGGGACAGAAAGATTGGCTTATATTTATACAGGCTGTAACTGGGGGGCAGTTTTATATGTTAGCTCTTAGGCTGTGGAGGCTAAAATATATTTTATATAATTCAGTTCTTTGTAACATTGGCAGTGTGGTCAACTAAGTGGACAGTCAGGGGCATATTTATCAAGCTCTGTATACGATCGGGTTGATTGACACCCCCTGCTAGTGAAAAGAGCGTCAATTGCCACTGGATGGTTTACACAGTTATATACTTTAGCTCTTAGGCTATGGGGGGCTTAAAATATTCTTTAAAAAAATATATATATTTGAAATAGATCCCTTTGGCAAGTCTTTTTAACTGTTTTTGTTTGGATACTCCAGGCAGTATATTAATACAAATAAGTATTAGTATTGTATTGTTTATCCGCATTATTTCTATACCCTAGGACTAGCTGCAAAGCCTAATTTCTCTGCTTTTGACCCTGCACATTATGACTGTAACTAATTAATATAGTAAAAATGCCTAAATGAAATGTGTATTTACTGATGCCCTGGAATCAGATTTTCTTTTTTATACAACTGCACATGGTAGACATTCAGACATGAAAGATCATATAAACCCAAAGAAATAAAAAAAACGCACTCTCAGCATCAACATTTTTTAAAAAAAATGTTTTCTTACCTGATATAAAATTTTATTTCATGGTGGTGAGAGTCCATGATCCATTGCTCCTGGGAGTTACCCTTCCCTAACCCTAGAAGGAGGCAAATATTCCATAACCCCAAGAACTCTATAAAACTCCTCCCATCTCACCAGTACCTCGGTCAACGTATAGCAGACACAAAGAGGTAGGTAATAAGAGCAAACAAAATAGGAGCAGGGAAAAATGATGTGTGCAAAAAAAAGGAAATCAAAACCCTTAAGCCTTCAGAGACCCTCAGACATCCCACCAATCCTGAAAAAAGTGTGTCAATAGAGACAACAAACAAAAAAAGCCCAATGCATAAAGAGCTAATAGCTCATCTACCAAGACAGAAACAGATCCCCCTGTTTCTGCGCGAGCCTTCAGGCTCGCCAGAAACAGCTGTTAACAAGTAGCGGTCTTAAGACCACTGCTTCTTAACTGGTCCGCCGCCTCTGAGCGGCAGACAACAATCAAACCGACCGAATATGATCGGGTTGGTTGACACCCCCTGCTAGCGGCCGATTGGCTGCAAATCTGCAGGGGGCTGCATTGCACAAGCATTTCACTAGAACTGTTTGTGCATTGCTAAATGCCGACAGTGTAAGCTCAACTGTCTTTGCTCTGCCAAAAAAAGTCTCATAAAAACTGAATCTATAAGTCTCATAAAAACTGAATCTATAACCCCCCCCCCCAGAAAAGCAACCTTTATCTGAGAACCAGTAAACTGTTGGGAAAAATAACTTTCCATCCATGTTGTTGAAGAAACAACAACATTCTGAAGGAGAAAAATACTGCCAAATGGAAAGATGGAACTTAAACCAAGATACCATCCATGCCAAGAAAAAAAAGCAATACCCTAGGAACTCATTAGAGATAAGAGAATATCCAGAACCTCAGAGAATATTCTGAGAGCTGCAGCAAGACCAAACGGATGAGCAACCACCTGAAAAACCTCATCCAAAAAAGCAAATCTCAGAAACCACTGATGATCCCAGAAATAAGAGCATAAAGGTAAGCATCCTTAAAATCTATTGCGGACATAAACTGACCACACAAAAAGATCTAAATGGTTTCCATTTCAAAAGTCGGAACTTGAGAAACTTGTTCAAAGTCTCTCGATCAGAATAGATCTGAAAAGTTCCTTCCAACTTATTGAACAATGAATAGGTTGGAGATCCCATCTACCTAAACCTACAGAATTTCTATGAACATAGAATGGAAAAAAAACCTCCCTTGGGAAGCCTTGATCTGAAACCTAATCGATATCCTTGAATACAAGGAAGATGAACAGACTAAAACCAAGCTTACTGAAAAAAGAATAACTTACCCCTTATCAAAGCCTCTGGATTGAGGGTTGCACCTGTATGCAAGGAGATAAATTAGCCTGGTATCTAGCTTTGCATCCTTGCAAACAGAGGGTATAGTGCTCAAATCCAGTAAAAGACATTGACACATAAAGCAAAAACCGTTCTATCATTTCCAGGTTGAACCAAAAGAACTCTGTTACTAGGAGGAAAAAAGATTTCTAAGCCCTGTTCCAATGAAAGGGACACAACCCATATCTGAGCTTAAAATATTCCCTTGAACTATTAGTCCTGATGAAGAAAATGTCCTTATCCCCAGACACTGTAGAAATAATGAAAATCCAAACCAGAACCAAATAAACTCTCTCTCTGTAAAGAAAGAGGTAAACGTCTGGCATTATAAATCCTGTCAGCAGACAAGATTCTAAATATAATGTACTTCTAGAAAGAACAGCTAAATAAATACTTTAGCATTAATGAGTAACAACAAAAGAAAGCTTTTGCACACTTAAACAACATACAAGGTTTTCTCACAGGCATAATCAAAAGTAAACTGCCCAGAAAGACAAAGATCAAGCAACAGCCACATTAGCAATACATATCACTGGACTGAAAATATAACTTGCTTGCAAATAAGACCTCCTAAGGAAGGAAATAAACTTCCTTCCTAGAGGGACTTTAAAGGAATAGCTATCTTCCAAAGAAATGCTTGAACTTATAGCCAGATTAAAAATTACATCAACCGTTTTGAGACTAGCTTCCAAAAGCTCACTAATAGAAGCCTGAAAAGGATACGAATTCTTAAACATTGAAATGAAATAAAAGAAATAGAAATACCTGACTTAGTCCAATTTCTGGACATAATTTCAGATACTACAACATGGACAAGAAACACATAAAGGTATTAAACAGTATACAACATTTAACTGGTATATCCCCATCTACTTTGGGATCATGTAACCTCTATAGTAAGTAAGAAAGCAAAAATACTCTTAAAAATGAATATGCTTAACATAATATGTAATAAAAGGATATCAGTAAAAGAATAACAGTAAGATTCCAGATTAACAAAAAAAACACCCCTCTGAGAACACAGCAGCCTCATAACTAGAAACATTAACCTTAGCAGGCTAAAAACTAGTAGAAGATACATTCTGAACTGACCTTTTACACTTAGTTGAAAGAAAAATGACCAGCAACATTTCAGCACTGTTGTTCAAAAGACGTTCCTATTTCCAGAGGGAAAAGCAGTATATTCTTCCTGTAAGGAACAAACAGAAGGAGCAATAATACCTTTTAATGCAAGAACAGTAGTAGTAATGGTCAGAATGCATTAAAACAGTAATACATTTATTGTATAAGATTGCTGGAGGAAGTACCTTAGCATATAACAATATAAACATTTAATCTTGGTAGTAATAACTAATATAACACAAGTACATCTTGCATCCAGACAGCACACTAATAAAGTGTCATATATAATAAAAAAGGCACCAAAAAGTATGCACACTATCACGCTGACACATGCCAATGCATGCAGACCCGAAGGCTGGCGTCAAAAAAGTATGCACGCTAAAACTAGATATAGTAAGAAAGAGAAATCAATAATGAAAAATAGGTGCTCAGCTATGTGATTTCTTCCTGAAATACAGATCTAATCCTTTCAAACAGTTTTCTGAAAAAAAAAATTTGAGGAATGATCTTGTACAAATATTTTTCTTTTTTCCAATAACAACTTCTTTTTATAATTACTTAAGGTAAGTTTATCCTGCTTACCAACTTGTACCTCAATCTTATGAGGTAAGAGGTCAGCTCTTGGAGGGTAAAGATGATCTTTGTCTCTTGTATATAAGAGTCTCCAAGTATCCTGGTCTGCCTGTTGAAACCTCTTTTCAGATGTCGCTTCAATGTAAATCCCGGACTCTCTTATTTTATTTTAACTGGTGGTGAGAAACCTTGTCCCCTCAGACGATCATTCGGGATGTGCACTAATGAACCTGGATCACATATTCCAGCCCTGCATCTTGTTTGACCGTACTGCCGAAAGCAACATCTTGATGGACTATATTCCTTTTTTGCAAGACCAGTCTCCCTTTCCCTGTGTCTTCTGTAACATCTTTTTGTCTAAGTTCCTTCACTGCAATTGCACTGTGAAAGTGATCCCATTTTGCACCAGAACTATTTTGCAACCTGTACAAAAAGACTTGTGGGTGTGTGTTCATGTGCCCATATGATTGGCTGTTGCCTACATTGATTGCTCCATTTGTATGCCCTATGTGTCACTTCCAGTATCACTGATACCGATGTTCAGCTGGGAGTCCGGCTTGTACACCGTTGCGAGTAATGCATGCTGCATTACAATAGTAAGTACCTTATTGTTTTGTCGGGTTTAGCACACATTGCTAGCCATTGATATATATGCAAGCTTTGACCATTAACATGTTGTTTAAACTAGTTTGTTTTTCTCTGATTAGGTTATGTGGATCTGTTTGTGGGCTGTGGTTGTTGGCTCAGAGGCATTTTGGTTAGCGGTACGTCATATTCTGCTCTCTACTTATGTGCATTGTTATATAAGTTAGATTGTTAGTCTTGGATTAGGGTAGTTTAATTTGATTTCGGCTGTCGGTACAGGGGCTATGTGTTAGGCGGTACTTGTGTGATTGATCACATTCTACTCGATACTTATGTGTTCTGAGACTACATGGGTGGCTTACATGTCTTATGAAGCGCTAGTATATTTGAGATCCTATGAATGGTGTTGACATGTTTTTTATTCTGTGTTGGACATGAGTATGTTACATTTTCTCATACATAGGGGGTTTGAAGCAGGAGCTTTTACCCTATGCAGGTGATTATGTATTATTTGGGTCACTACTATGTATGGTTGTGAACACATATGTGATTTTCCATTCTTTATGACTGGTTGAGTTGGTCATATTTTTTGGCTTGTACTGGTCCAGCATGAGTAGGTGTGTAACTATTTATACAGCTAGAGTTTATGAACTATTTCTTATAGTGAACGTTGCGCCTCATATATTTATGATGTTGTTAATAGTAGCTGTCATTGGGGCTACAGAGTATGAGAGAAATTTTGACCTTTTCTTTTTTTCCTTGATTTTTAATATGTTGAGCTCAACTGTGAGCTAGCATGCCATTTTTCTGTGGTGAAGGATTATCACTGTTGTAATTAATTTTTAATATGTGTTTAGTATTGTATTTTGTCTGTTGTATTGTCTTCTTAGATTCCATTTGTATATTTTGTATTTTTTTTAGATCATAATTGTCTTGAAGAAGGCCCACAAATGGGTCGAAATGTCAACATTTAAACTAATGTGAAACACATTTAGAAATAAAATTGCACTGTTCTTTGCTTCAATACAAGTCCTGTGAGTGCCCTTCTACTTCAATACATTTCTACATATTGATAAGAGGATAGCACCCAGGCAGTGATTACACCTGTGTGGAAGGAGTGCTGGGCTACCCGCTATTTATTATTTACAGTATCTCACAAAAGTGAGTACACCCCTCACATTTTTGTAAATATTTTATTATACCTTTTCATGTGACAACACTGAAGAAATTACACTTTGCTACAATGTAAAGTAGTGAGTGTACAGCCTGTATAACAGTGTAAATGTGCTGTCCCCTAACAATAACTCAACACACAGCCATTAATGTCTAAATTGTTGGCAACAAAAGTGAGTACACCCCTAAGTGGAAATGTCCAAATTGGGCCAAAAGTGTCAATATTTTGTTTGGCCACCATTATTTTCCAGCACTGCCTTTAACCCTCTTGGACATGGAGTTCACCAGAGCTTCACAGGTTTCCACTCGAGTCCTCTTCCACTCCTCCATGACGACATCACAGAGCTGGTGGATGTTAGAAACCTTGCTTTACCCCACCTTCCATTTGAGGATGCCCCACAGATGCTCAATAGGGTTCAGGACTGGAGACATGCTTGGCCAGTCCATCACCCTTACCCTCATCTTCTTTAGCAAGAGAGTGGGCATCTTGGAGGTGTGTTTGGGGTTGTTATCATGTTGGAACACTACCCTGTGGCCCAGTCTCCAAAGGGAGGGGATCATGCTCTGCTTCAGTATGTCACAGTACATGTTGGCATTCATTGTTCCCTCAATGAACTGTAGCTCCCCAGTGCCAGCAGCACTCATGCAGGCCCAGACCATGACACTCCCACCACTATGCTTGATTGTAGGCAAGACACACTTTTCTTTGAACTCCTCACCTGGTTGCCGCCACACATGCTTGACACCATCTGAACCAAATAAGTTTATCTTGGTCTCATCGGAGCACAGGATATGGTTCCAGTAATCCATGTCCTTAGTCTGCTTGTCTTCAGCAAACTTTGTGTGGGCTTTCTTGTGCATCATCTTTAGAAGAGGCTTCCTTCTGGGATGACAGCCATACAGAGCAATTTGATGCAGTGAGCGGCAAATGGTCTGAGCACTGACAGGCTGACCCCCACCCATGTTGAGACCTGTTTTGAGTGTAACCTGTCCTGTGAAACCGCTGTATGGTCTTAACCCCATGCTGCAGCGCAGTTTCAGGGTCTTGGCAATCTTCTCATAGCCTAAGTCATCTTTATGTAGAGCAACAATTCTTTTTTTTTCAGATCCTTAGAGAGTTGCCATGAGGGGCCATGTTGAACTTCCAGTGACCAGTATGAGAGAGTGTGAGAGCAATAACACCAAATTTAACACACCTGCTCCCCATTCAGACCTGAGACCTTGTGACACTAATGAGTCACATGACACCGGGGAGGGAAAATGGCTAAATGGGCCCAATTTGGACATTTCCACTTAGGGGTGTACTGACTTTTGTGGCCAATGGTTTAGACATTAATGGCTGTGTGTTGAGTTATTGTGAGGGGACAGCAAATTTACACTGTTATACAGGCTGTACACTCACTACTTTACATTGTAGCAAAGTGTAATTTCTTCAGTGTTGTCATATGAAAAGATATAATACAATATTTACAAAAATGTGAAGATGTGAAGGGTGTACACACTTTTGTGAGATACTGTATGTATGTATGTATATATATATATATATATATATATATATACATTTGGTTGTAATAATATGATTTGTATGCATAGACTAATTTTATCTGTAAGGTAATGAAAGAGAGTCAGACACCATTATCTGTGTGCATGTTCTGACAAAGGGGGGCGAATCATGTCCGCTTGACCTTGCTAAATGCTGACAGCATACACTGTCGGCATTTAACATTGCACAAGCATTTCTAGTGAAATGCTTGCGCAATGCCGCCCCCTGATCATTCGCGTCCAATCGGTTGCTAGCAGGGGCCGTCAATCATCCCGGAGAAGTTAAGAAGCAGCGGTATTATGACCGCTGCTTCTTAATTTCCGTTTCAGGTGAGCCTGAAACGATGGGCGTAGAATGGAGCATCCGCTCCTTTCCAATTTACTTTTATTATTAAATTTGCTTTGTTCTCTTTGTATTCTTTGTTGAAAACTAAACCTGCGTAGACTCATATGCTAATTTCTAAGCCCTTGAAGGCTGCCCCTTTTAACATTTTTTTACGTGTTCCATATAAATAACATTATGCTCACTCCCGTGGAGTTATTTATGAGTCAGTACTGATGGCTAAAATGCAAGTCTGTCAAAAGAACTGAAATAAGGGACAGTCTTCAGAGGCTTATATACAAGGTAATCACAGAGGTAAAAAGTATATTAATATAACAGTGTTGGTAATGGAAAACTGGGGAATGAATATTAAAGGAATTATCTATATTTTTAAACAATAAACATTCTGGAGCAGACTGTCCCTTTACGTTCTAAGCCTGTACTCTGTACTGTGGCTGGTCTACTGGTTGCTGACCTCTGGAACATAACTTTTGATTATTCTTTTGCTCCTTCTGCTGTGACATTTGGTTATTGATGGATACTTTGGTATTGAACTTTGGCCTGGCTGACACTTGGTTTTGCTTATCTGGTGACAACAACTTCAACATGTTCTTGACATCCGTATAAATCACATCTCTTGCAAGTTTGGTCCAAGATTGATTATATTTAGCTGTAATTATAGATGCGCACCCCAACAGGAAGTTATGTAAGGTTTATGACAGCCAATTAGGTTTCTGCTGTAGATAAGGTTTTAGCGTTAGTTGCAGTACATGTAAACCTGGATTTTAATTTATTTATATTCCATGTGAGCCTTGGAAAAGAAACAAAATTGGTTCAAAGAGTAGAGATCTGAAAAATGTGGACAAGAACCAAATGTTGAAAAATGAGAGTTCAATCCTCACTATAATAAAGATTGTACTAAATGTATAGTCAGTTAATATAAGCACACTCAAGCATGTATACATGACTTTTTAATATTTTCTTAATATTAAATATTATACCTTGTATAAATGTTGGTAACGGCGTTTGTGTTTTTATTATATGTTATTTATTGTTTTGTTTTTTTATCAATTGCATAAATATTCAAAGAGAAATTAATAGACTTGGGGGCCACCCCCTGCAGATTCGTGGCCAATCAGCCACTAGCAGGTGGTGTCAATCAGCCCGATTGTATACGATCAGGCAGATTGATATCCGCAGCCTCAGAGGCGGCGGATGAGTTAAGAAGCAGTGGTCTCAAGACCATTGCTTCTTAACTGCTGTTTCCGGCGAGCCTAAAGGCTCACGCGGAAAAAGCTGCATTGGGGCCGATTGATAGCTTGCTAAATCGGCCCCATTTTGTCACTAAGGAAATGTAGTACAGAACGACATGGAGTTTAATTTTTAACGACTGTTTACAGTCTCTAAAGGTTTCTGTACCAGAGGGTTTAGAGAGTTGTGGTATAATGTGGCACAATGTTGGGGAATGGTTATGTGAGAGGTGGCAACCTCAAAGTTATATCCACCCATTATAGTTATAGCCAGTCCTCACCTGAACTACACAATACTGCACTGGACTTTGTGTATGCACATACTGATCTCCATTAGAGTTTATTCATTATAGAGTTGGTTATGTATTTGCAAGGGCTTTAATTGGTTAAAAAAACTCATCAGAAATGCAGGTTGTGCACAGCTTAGGGACTGATTGCTTACTGGTTGATGAGGACAACTCCCAAATCTCTGTTGATGTCAGTGACAGGCAGGGGTGGAACTACTGTTGGTGGAGCAGGTGCAGTTGCTCCAGGGACCAGGTGCTAAAGTGCCCAAGTAGCCAGTCTATACAATTACAAAGGCATGTACAGAATGTGTACATTCCTTATGCAGAGGAGCCTATTATTAGTGTAGGTTCTAGGTCTATGTCTATCTATCCTCACAATCATTATACAGAGCAGCATGTATATTATTACTATTTCTTACTATTTAGTTACCTTTGGGGGGGGGGCAAACATTATTTTGCACCAGGGCCCTCTGTTGAGTAGATCCGCTACTGGTGACAGGGCCTCAAAATCTTAAAGCACCAGTAAATACAGTAGATTTACATAATTAACAAATGCATGATAAAGGCAATGCAATAGCACTTAGGGGTCGATTTATCAAAGGCTTCACAAGAGAACCTGCACATCGTATTTATCAAGCAGCGGTCATTATACTGCTGCTTTCTTAACCTCTTCGCCACCTCTAAGGTGGCGAAATTCAATCTCCTCGGTCTCGTCCGACCGGGGAGATTGGCTGTGCGTGGGCAGGGGGCGGGATTGCACACAAGCGCACAATAGCGCTCGTGTGCAATGCTGAATTCTGCTAGGGGAATTCAGCCCACCAGAGGTATATAATTGCCCCTGTATATAATTGCCCCTGTCCACCTCAGCTTTATAAATCGCCCCTGAACTTTAAATGTGTAGTATATTTTTTTCTAACAAATTTTAAAGTTCTGTCTATTTCCACTCACCCTATATCATGTGACAGCCATCAACCAATCACAAAGGCATATACGTATATTTGGTGAATTCTTGCACATGCTCAGTAGGAGCTGGTGACTCAAAAAGTGTAAATATACAAAGACTGTGCACATTTTGTTAATGGAAGTAAATTGGAAAGCTGTTTAAAATTGCTACTCTATCTGAATCATGAAAGTTTAATTCTGACTTGAGTGTCCTTTTATTTTTTGCAGAGCTGTATGTTTGCAATATATTGCTTAATTTCTCATATGTACTATGTATTTATAAAAACTAAGTTTAATGTATATTTAAAGGGACATTGAGATTTTAATATAAAATATTTCATTGTGTGTAGTAAAAACAATTTGCAATATACTTTCATTATTTATTGTGTTCCCTTTTCCTGTAATTTATCTCTGAAATTGTAGAATTACCAATTCCTCTGAGTTTCGATAAAGTAATGTGAGCTGCTATGTTGTAAAATAGTTACTCTAGATTTACTAGTCAGTTAGTAACAGTTATAGATGCCCTAGTAAAGTAACTAGCTATTGTTTGCTCTTTAGTGACTCTATTATATCCATCTCTAATTATCGTTAGCAAAAGTGATTAGATAAGGGAAATCTAGGTTTTAACATGGCAGTGTCCATTACTTTATGGAAACTAAAATTTTACACTTTGTTTTTCTATATTTAAAGGGATAGAAACATCTAAATTGATAAGTGTGTGGGTGTATTTAAATTTTAAATAGAAGCATTTTTGCAATAAACTTTCATTAGCACAAAGTAAAAAGGACTACTGTTTTTAAGTGGCATAAACACATATGCTGTGAGGGCCCATGCCCCCTTTTCAAACACTACACCTTCTCAGAGTGTCAGCAGTGGCTTATATGACACAAATTAAAGGGCCACTAAACCCAAATTCTTTCTTTCATGATTCAGATAGAGAATAGAAATTTAAACAACATTATAATTTACTTCTATTATTTATTTTGCTCAATTTATTAGATATCCTTAGTTGAAGAAAAAGCAATGCACATGGTGAGCCAATCACACGAGGCTTCTATGTGTAGCAACCAATCAGCAGCTCTGAGCATATCTAGATATGCTTTTCAGCAAAGAATATCAAGAGAATAAAACAAATTAGATAATATAAGTAAATTAGAAAGATGTTTAAAATTGCATTATCTTTCCGAATCATGAAAGAAAAAATGTGGGTGTCATGTCCCTTTAAGTTTTCACAACACATTACATACCAGGATCAGCTCTCTGAGCTTGAATACTAGTGCAAGTGCCCTTGCAGCATATGTGTGTATGCCCCTCAAAACGGGAAGTAATTTGCAAAACACGCTTCTGTTTAAAATTGAAACACAATCCACGCACTTTTCAATTTTAACATTTCTATCCCTTTAATTAACTATTATAATTGTAAAAAATACACCTACGTATTATTCTCAGGCTTCTCTTTGCTTTGAATACATCATTATCTAGCAAGTATTTTGCATTTATTTATTGTCCATTTAATAGTTTGTTCTAATGTTATTAGATATCTGTGATTACTCTATTCATGGATAGATTCCTCTGATCGGCAGATTCCCTATAGATGAATGTAACAGATCTTCTCAGAAAACACAGCCGCAGCTACAAAGCAAGTCTAGACCCATTCATAGGATGAAACAAAAAGAAATGACAATACTAGCTTTGCTGTCAAGCCTTTCCAATGTACAATAATGCCAAGTACAGTCTAACATATTCATACAGTAAGACAGGCAAGAGCGTGGACTAAACTATTAGGCATTTAACAGCAGTAATAGCCAAACTGCTACAATTGCACGATAATGTTCTCAAAAAGCAATGAGATAATTCTACCAAAGTTGTTAAATTGTATAGCTTCACCAATCCTCTGTAAAGATCTCCCTAATATAGTAATAGCATTGAGAGCTTGGCTTAAAATGATGTCAGAAGGTGCGATAATTTGTCAATGTAGACAAGCTATGAATTCAAACACCAAAGGGACTCTCCTAGCAAGGCAAATTGATATTTAACATTAACATTTCTGTGATGCATATGAAAGAGCCCTGCGTTAATATGCTAAACATAGTTTTGCATGAGTAGAGGTTCCATTAAAGCTGTTTAAACTAATCAGAAATGCAGAGTGTGCACAATTTAGGGACTGATTGCTTACTGGCTGATGAGGACAACTCCCAAATCTCTATTGATAAACAGTGACAAGGCCTGAAAATCTTGAAAACAAAAATGAGTTTTATTTTGGATAAGACGGCAAATAAAGAAACAAATAGTAATACGTTAGGCGAGTTTTTGATCCTTAGGCCTATAGTCTTGAAGGATCTCTGACAAATTAGAGCATGTAATTTATTCACTAGAATGGCCCTTTAATAAAGATCACTAAGAGTGCGTCTATCTTTACTGTATACAAGAGTATTTTAAACCTCCCCAATCACAGCACTGTGGCTGCCAATGCTTTGCAACATATGGTGCTGCAGTAGCCAGACTGTGGCTCCAGGATTGTTGCTGCCGCGAGAGGTGACATTGCCACTAGAGGGCAAATAAGCCAACTCAGTATTACACAATATAGGTCTAACCACTAATGCTAACCTCAAATGTAACCTTTACCATGACCACAGCCATTAACCCTAATGACAATCTATAAATCTAGTCCCAACCACTAACCATTTACCATAAGAGACAGGAAACCCCCCAAAAAAGTTTCATGGTTCAGAAAGAGTATACATTTTTAAACACATTTCCAATTTACTTCTAATATCAATTTTTCTTCATTCTCTTGGTATCCTTTGTTGAAGGTGCAGCAGTGGGAGCTAGCTGAACATATCAGTAAACCAATGACAAAAGGAATCAATCAGCACCTCGCTCCATCCTCCTGAGCCTACCTAGGTATGCATTTCATCAAAGGATGGGTTTCACGTACCTTTATTATTGTACCGAACGTTATATGAGTTTGTCAACATAAAACTAGCAATGATTGATAGTAACAAACAGCTTCCCAGTAAAGAATGGCCTAATACTTTTATGATGTATTTGCTTAATTGTTATGACTGTTAGTTCTATATCCTGGAAGAAAAACAATACACGAGGAATCTACAAGTGATTTTAATATTACAAAAAAACAAAAACAGTATTGCCCAATATTTTTCCCGATTTCAAGTTTCTTCAACAAATGTAATTTCCGGCTTGCGGGAAACATTTTCATGTACAAAAGTTATTTTAAGTTGTCCTTATTTAAATAATTAGAGAGGCTAAGGTTTTGTAACACGGCAGCATATTACATCATTGTGCTTTTATGTCTAGTGTGCAATAACCTAACACATGTCTCCACAGGACTTTATTCCTTTACACCAGGGCCAGCCCTATTTTTCATGTAGTCTGTTAAATACACGCCCCATTATTCTCAAAGGGATTACTGAAATACTCCTTCCTAATTCAGGGCCATAAAAATGTTACATGATCTAGGAAATACAACTTACAAGGAAATACTTTGTCAGCTTAAAGGGACATTACACACTTTGATATGGTAACATAAAATGATAAATCATATACAGGCATACCTCACTTTATTGTGCTTCGCTTTACTGCACTTTGCAGATATTGCTCTTTTTACAAATCGAAGGTTTTTGGCAACCTTGTGTTGAGCAAGTCTATAAGCCCCATTTTTGCAACATGTGTACACATGTAAAAGACTTAAATACACATAAATACAAATACACACATAAACACATATATACACATGAATACACACCTATATAAACACACCACCAGCAAAATGATTATGACTCACTGAAGGCTCAGATGAGGGTTAGCAATGCATTATTTAGCAATAAAGTATTTTTTAATAGAGGTATGTACATTGTTTTTTTAGACACAATGCTATTTAACACTTAAATTGACATGAAACCCAATTTTTTTTTCATGATTCAGATAGAGAATACAATTTTAAACAACTTTCCAATTTACTTCTATTATTTAATTTGCTTCCTTCTCTTGTTATCATTTGCTGAAAGGTTTATCTAGGCAAGTTCATGAGCAGCAGAGAAACTAGGTTCTAGCTGTTGATTGGTGGCTGCATATATATATATTGAATGTGATTGGCTCACCCATGTGTTCAGTTAGAAACTAGTAGTGCATTGCTGCTTCTTCAACAAATGATACCAAGAGAATGAAATAGATTAGATAATAGAAGTAAATTAGAACGTTGTTTAAAATTGTATTCTATATCTGAATAATGATAGAAAATTTTTGGGTTTCATGTACCTTTAATAGACTACAGTATAGTGTAAATATAACTTGTATATGCCCTGTGAAACAAAAAAGTGAGTGTGACGCACTTTATTGCTATATTCACTTTATTGGGGTAGTCTGGAACTGAAACTGCAATATTTCTGAGGTACGCCTGTGTAAAAAAACTTTGCAATATACTTTCGTTATTTATTTTGTCCCCTTTCCTGTAATTCTATTTTGAAATTGTGAGCTTTTCAGTTCCTATTCAAAAAACGGTTCTATTCCACACAGCCTATGGGACCGAGTTATTAAGCACACAGGACGGAGGAATGATGTGTTCTATAGGAGCTTCAGAAGAGTCAGTAGACTGAGGAAACGGACGGGAAAGAGCATCAGCCTTTTTATTCTTGGTCCCAGGAAGGTAAGAGACTATGAAGTTAAAACGAGAAAAGAACAAGGCCCACCTGGCCTGTCAAGGATTGAGTCGATGAGCAGTTTCTAGGTACGTCAGATTCTTGTGGTCAGTGAGAATCTGAATGGGGTTTGTGATACCCTCTAGCCAATGACACCATTCTGTAAGGGCCATCTTAATGGCTAAGAGTTCACAATTACCCACATCAAAATTCCTCTCTGCAAGAGTAAACCGTTTGGAAAAAAGGCTACAGGGTGCA
The DNA here is from genome assembly GCF_027579735.1 of Bombina bombina. Classification (NCBI taxonomy): domain Eukaryota; kingdom Metazoa; phylum Chordata; class Amphibia; order Anura; family Bombinatoridae; genus Bombina; species Bombina bombina. Next base: position 1,520,501,733 of record NC_069499.1, on the reverse strand, counting down.
ATTTGGAGGTTAAAGGGTCCCTTTGGGTTAACCTCTAGACTGTAGGTCAGGATCAGGATGGCGGAGCACAGAAGCAGAACAAAATACCTTTTTCAGATGAGAGAAAGCGTCCACAGCTACTGGAGGCCATTTCTTGCAATCTCTGTTTCGTTTAGTCAGCTCAGTGAGTGGAGCAACGATTTGGGAGAAGTTCTTTATAAACTTGCGATAATAGTTGGAAAACCCCAATAATCTCTGTAGTTCCTTCAATGAGGTGGGTTGAGGCAATTTCAGAACTGTGGTTAGATTTGTAGGATCCATGGCAAAACCCTCCTTTGAGATGACATATCCAAGGAACTGGATCTGGACTTGATCAAATTAACATTTCTCCAGCTTGGCTACCAGAGAATTGTTTCTGAGGCGAAGAAGTACCTGTTTCACATGCTCATGATGCTCCTAAAGGGTGGTGGAGAATATAAGGATGTCATCCAAATAGACGATGACAGTACGATTAAGGAGGTCACGGAAGACATCATTGACGAATGCTTGAAAGACAGCATGGGGCATTGCACAGCCCAATTATTTATTATTATTAATATAAATAATAATATATAGTTATATAAATATCTATGAACATAGTCTGTATACAGGATAACATTTATAGGGATCAAATAGGTAGAGTGCCCTGCCAAGAGTTGCACTGTTGTAGTCAGCTCTTATGAAGGCGATCTACAAACAGATGGGCACATAAGCTTACATTCTAAGGGGTTCAAGGGGAAAGCAATGGAGTAAGGAAAGGTTAGTGTAGGTTGTATGCATCCCTGAACAGTAGAGTCTTTAGGGAGCGTTTGAAGCTGTTAAAACTAGCAGAGAGTCTTGTGGAGTGAGGTAGGGAGTTTCACAAGATGTGAACCAATCTGGAGAAGTCCTGTAAATGGGAATGTGAGGAAGTAACAAGAGAGGAGGACAGTAGGAGATTGTGAGCAGAGTGAATGGGACAGAAGGGAGAGTTTCTAGAGACAAGGTCTGAAATGTAGGGGGGAGCAGTGCAGTTGAGGGCTTTGTATGTCAGAGTGAGGAGTTTGTGTTTAATACTGGAGGCAAGAGGAAGCCAGTGAAGGGATTCGCAGAGAGGTGCAGCAGATGAAGAGCGACGTGTAAAGAAGATGAGCCTGGCAGAGGCATTCATTATGGATTGCAAAGGAGCTAGGCGGCTAGGTAGATCAGAGAGGACAGAGTTGCAGTAGTTGAGACGGGAAAGGATGAAAGAGTGGATTAAAATCTTAGTTGTGTCTTGTGTAAGGCAATGTCTAATTTTAGAGATGTTTTTAAGGTTGAAGTGGTAGGCTTTAGCCAAGGACTGAATGTGAGGAGTGAAAGAAAGGTCTGAGTCTAGTGTGACCCCAAGACATCGGGCATGCGGGGTAGGGGTAATGATGGAATTATCAACAGTTATAGAAAATTGGGGGGTGGGGGGCAGAAACTTCTTCCTTGGTAACAGGGGCAAAAGAGCTAAATTTATGGGTATTTGGGTTTTGGATAAAAGTGAGCTTTTGAGAGGGTGGGAGATTGGTAGTATGTTGAGAGCTGATTTCATTTCTGATTGAGTCAATTTTGTTATTGAAGTAGCTGTCAAAATCTTGAGCTGAGAGAGAAGTTGTATTAGGAGGTGGTGGTGGGCGGAGAAGAGTATTGAACGTGGAAAACAGACATTTTGGGTTAGAGGAAAGAGTAGAGATGAGATTAGTGAAGTATTGTTGCTTATAAAGATTAAAGGCAGAATAGTAAGAGTTCAAGATGAACTTATAGTGAAGAAAGTCAGCTGAACTCCGAGATTTCCTCCAGTGTCGCTCAGCAGTACAGGAACATTTGCGTAGGTACCGTGTCAGAGGAGTATGCCAGGGCTGAGGATGAGAGTGTGGTTTCTGAGCTATGGTAGGAGGGGTCAGATTGTCAATGACCGCTGTAAGGGTGTAGTTATAGTGATACATAGATTGGACAGGGCAGGAAAAAGAGGGGATGGAAGAGAAGAGAGGCTCGAGAGAGCTAGCAAGCTGTTGCTGATCTAATGACTTAGTGCTTCTGTGAAGCTTGGTGTGAGGGGTAGAGGGCGGTGGCATTGTAGGGATGGAAGTAATGATGCAAGTTAGGAGATGATGGTCAGAAAGAGGAAAAGGGGAGAATGTTAAAATTTGAGATAGTGCATCAATAGCTGAAAATTAGATCAAGGGAGTGACTTTGGTCATGTATTCATAATGCCCTGCTCTTGTGTTAAAGGCAGTCTTCCACTCGTCGTAAAAAAAATATCCCTAATAACCTTTAGGGGAGGTGGGAAGGAAGGTATATCAACCTGGACCTCCTAGTACAGTCCTATGTGTAATAGGAGGTAGTGCCTAATGTCAGGATTAGATAATTAATTATAGAGTGTAAAGAATAAGAAGCATTATTTGGGCACACTTACAGGTCATATTACCATGAAAAGTTAGGTGGTGAGGTACGGTATGTGTGAGAAGAATTCAATAATTCATTGATAAAACATAACATTTATTAATCATATAAAGATAAAACTGTGGACCATGCCACTATTTAAAAACAAGTATAGAAAGAATGTGTGATTGTGTTTTAAAAAACAAAATTCCATATACCTTCCTTCCCACCTCCCCTAAAGGTTATTAGGGATATCTTTTTTACTATATTTCAAAGACTATTCAGTAGTCATACTTTTGGGAATAAATATGACCTCTATCAATTTGATGGAGGACTTTCTTAACAGAGAGAAAGATAGAAAGGCAAACATCGTTAAGCAGAGGGTTTAAATAAAAATAACTTTGAAGATTGGGAATCAGGCTTGAAAGTTCTTGGGGAGCTATTAAGAAAACATACAAGGCCAACATGGAATAAAAGCACATATGACAGATACTTTGCCAAACACATAATCCCCAGAGGCCTTAGAGTCGGACTTTTTCCCACTTTCAGCTTTCACATAGAAAGCTATAGAGGGAGATGGGAACAAGCTCTGATCTCATGCTCAGAAACCCTTGTAGCCATCCTGTCAGATTACAAAACAGAGATAGTGGAAGAATTGAACAAAGACATATCAGAAACTAATATAAAACTTAAAGCCTTTGAGGCCTTAGATAACTTCAAAACAGCATATAGGAATTTGAGGGATGAACTGGATGTGATAGAAAAAGAGATTATAAAAACTAAATGTGAAAAATTAAGTTGTGACATCAGAGATTTTGAACAGGGTAGGGTATTCACCTGGGATGAACAAAACCCCAGACGTAGGCAAAATTGCATCTAATACCAATAAAGATGATGTTTCTACCTCTGAGTTTGAGTCCTCGGCAGGAGATGAAGGGGCAGAGGGACTATCAAATAGAACTCTCCTAGTACCTAATGCCGATGATAGACAAGCACTCCTTTCAAAAAACGAGAAGGAAGGAAAACAAAAAGTAAAAGAAAAAGAAGGGGAGGGAAGAACAGAATGAAATTTGAGAAACAGAACTCGTTGGGGATACAAGAACAACGCGAGATCCCAGGAAGATTGGTCCAGTCGACCAAGGTGGTAGACACAAACAGTCTAGAGATAATAAATCTCTCTAATAAAGTCCTATCTATACATCATACTAGTGTATTAAGTAGAGGACTGTCTTTCTCACCCTCAAACAAGATAGATATCTAGAGATATGTTTGGACAGGTTCAATCAGACTTATACAGAAAAGAAACCGCTACAAATGCCATACTTAATTATGAAAGTGCACACCACCCTTTGACCAAAAAAGAGATTCCCTTTGGAGAATTCCTTAGGTTGAGACGTAATTGCTCTGATTTGCCTACCTTCAAAAAGCAAGCTAAGGATATGAAAAACAGATTAAAAGTCAGAGGATACCCTAAGAGTGTCCTAAAAAGAGCATACCATATGGCTCTACATACGGATAGACTAGACCTGTTGAAACCAAAATCCAGAACTAACACGGACAACAGATTTCGCTTCATTGGTACCTTTAATGAAGCACATAAAGAGATAAAAGAAATTCTAAACAAACATGCCCATATTCTCAGAACAGATGATGATCTCTCAAAATGTCTGGGGGACACAATCGCTATAAGCTGGAAGAGAGTACCCACAATAAGAGACAAAATAACAAGAAGTCACTTTGTGAAACACATTAATCGAAGGAAGGATAGGTTCAAGGGCACATATGCATGTTGCACATGTATATTTTGTCCCTACATGCTGAATGTACAACAGATTGACATTTTTCCTACCGGTACGATATATGTAACTGACTTCTTTAACTGTAAGAGCAAAAATATCATATACTGTATCGAGTGTAAATGTAAAAAGACATATGTTGGGACGTCTAAACGCAAGTTTAGAAAGCGCCTGGGGGAACATATATGCAGTATTAAAAATGCTAGAAAGGATTTGGAAAGAGATAAGAAATTAACAACGGTGGCTAGGCATTTCCTAGAGAAACACGACTGTAAACCAGATCTCCAATGTTGGATACTCCAAAAGGTAGACAAAAAGAGGGGAAGTAAGGGCGCTAAAAGCTAAATGACCAGGAACACTAAATAAAATGTATATACATATTTAATAAACAGTCAAAAAATGAAAAGTTAAAAATCAATCAAACATATATCTCTAAAACATCGGGACGTCTCCCTGTATATCTATTGAAAGTGCACTGTGCCAATAAAACAAATATAACAATCTAAAAATATATTGCAATATGAAAAGTTCAGAATCCAAATGCCAGAGTGCGATAAAGTGGTAGATACTGCATATATAGAAAGTTTACTCCTTAGGATATTGCCGTTATAGTATTAGCAAAGTCTCATATTGTAGTTTTTGGTCTTATATAACTTAAATACGTCTATACCTTATCTCAGATGTCTGGTATATTGTTTTACCCATAGCCAGTCTGTGTCACTTAGCCTTCGTGTGTGTTCCTCAAGGTTTCGGCGTCTGACGTCACTACTTCCGACTCGGGGGCTCGTCTCTATCCGGCCAACCACAAACCACCGTGAATTCCTGTAAGGTACTCCACTGTTCACCGAATATGAGTAGGCTCTCTATGGTCACAATTACAGTTGGAGATTGCTCTTAGTGCTGTGCATGCAACCTCTTTCCTACTATCTGCCAGGGGATATGAAAGTCAAAGTACAACCCGGGTTGATGAGTACTTTTCTATATGCTGATGGTTGATCCTCAGAGTTTAGTATATGGTACTAGTTTCGTTTCAACGCGTTTCACTCCTTTCAGAGCTTTATCAAGATTCTAGTGGCTGGATGGGTAGGACGACGAGAGGGAAGTATTCTGCAAGTTCTCTCTCTCTCAGCTTGTCTCTCCTGAAAGCGAGAATCCAGACTGATGCAAAGTGTTATGAAATTATCCAGGGGGGAAGATGGAACATCACGATAAGTGAGCTCATCCTTGATGCGCTCATACAGTCCTCTCCTGAAGGCCGCTTTGAGAGCACTCCATTCCAAATGGTCTCATGTGCCAAGGTGCAAAATTCAATGGTGCATTGTGCCACAGATCTATGCTCTGGCAGAGATCCAAGAGAGAGTATTCTGCAGCAGAAATGTGACCAGAAGTACCAAATACGGAAGATAATGCAGAAATGAAGTTATTTGCATCGTTCAGGAGCTGAGCACTCTGTTCAAAAAGGGGAGAGACCCAGGCTAGGGCCTTATCCTTCAATAAGGAAATAATAACGGTGACCTTTTACTGATGAGACTGGAAGGTATGAGGGTTATTGCAGAAATGCAGTCTGCACTGGTTGAGAAAACCCCTACAATTGGTAGTACCATCATACTTGTCAGGCAACGGTATCCTGGGTATACTACCAGAAGCAGGGAAGGAGGTTGCGGCACTAGCAGCAGGGACAGGCTGTGTGGCAACAAAAGCAGCATTTTTTGTCTGCAACAAGTGAGGAGAGCATACTAGTAATAGTCTCCAGTTTGAAATCCAGACTTTGCAGGCGTGAGGCGTGGGTTCCCAACATTTGTCCCTGAAGAGAGAGTGCTCTGGCTACCTCATTTGGGTTCATGGCCCAAGTATAATGTAATGTTTGTGGGATATTTCCCCATCAGACCAAACTTGGCCAGTAGTCTTCTTATCCCAGCATCAAGTGAAAGGATAAGAAAATTTCCCAGAACAAAGTGAGTTTAAGAAATGAGGTAGTACTCACAATAGACAGGCTACTCCTTCACGGCAATAAGGGTAAGGCAGAGAATGGTCAGAGACAAGCAGAGTCCGGCAACAAGTAGGATATCCAGGTATCAACAGAACAGGGTTAATAAGAAGAGTGGTCAGAGACAGGAAGAGTTCAGCAACAGAAAGGCAATCCAGCTGTTCAGGGGTAAACCAGTAGAATGGTCAGAAACAGGCAAAGTTCAGTAACGTTAAGGCAATCCAGAGTATCAGCAAAGACAGAAGATTAAAGTAGCACCCAGGAGCACAAGATAACTTATACTTGGGCAGTGTAGTAAGGAAAAGAAAGCAGGCAGATTGGCGCAGAGAAAACACAGGTGTGATCCAAGCAACATCCAGGAAGAAAATAGAAAGTAGTACTAATGGTAAGTACCTATAGGTGACAAATATTTTGTAATCAACAAGCACCTACTAGGGGGGCAATATAGCACTAAGGAGACTCATAGAAAAATGAGTTACAAAGTCTGTAACAAAAAAGAGTGTTTACCCCAACAATTATATAGGCAAAATTATCACTGAATAATACAGGAACAATTGTATAACCATTCATACTTTGGGGCCTATCTATCAAGCTCCGAATGGAGCTCAACGCCCCGTGTTTCTGGCGAGCCTGCAGGCCGGAATTCAACCCGATCAAGTCTGCAGGGGGCGGCTTTGCACCAGCAGCTCTTGTGAGCTGCTGGTGCAATGCTGAATACGGAGAGAGTACTGCTCTCCATATTCAGCAAGGTTTTGCAGACCTGATCCACACTGTTGGATCAGGTCCGCAAGACCTTTGTTAAATTGGCCTCTTTATCTTTATTGGTTTAACTATTCAATCACACATGTTTAAAAACACTTAAACTCTCTAGATATCGATATATAGCATAGGTGTGTGAATAACACCTCTGAGAATCATGTATCTAGATGCGAAACATTGTAATCGGTTTGTATAATATCAAGCAGTCAGATACAAACAATATCTTTTATAGCCGGCTATTAAAGAATTAAGAAATAACGTTGTAGCAAGAGGACCTGTTAATATGTGGGATGTCAGATTACGAGATTAAAGCTATCTAGCTAATATTTTATCTGTATTTATAAAGTCCTTGCTTGCACAGTTAACTTTAGCACAGCTTGTTTAGTTTAATAGATTCTGTGTGAATAATACCTCTGAGAATCATGTATCTAGATGTAAAACATTGTAATCGGTTTGTATAATATCAAGCAGTCAGATACGAACAATATCTTTTGTAGCCAGCTGTTAATGAATTCAGAAATAACGTTGTAACAAGAGGATCTGTTAATATGTGGAATGTCAGATTACGAGCTTAAAGCTATCTAGCTTATACTCTATCTGTTATTATAAAGTCCTTGCTTACAAGGTTAATTTTAGCACAGCTGTTCAGTGTAATAGATTCTGTGTGAATAATACCTCTGAGAATCAAGTATCTAGATGTGAAACATTGTAATCGGTTTGTATAATATCAAGCAGTCAGATACAAACAATATCTTTTGTAGCCGGCTATTAATGAATTCAGAAATACCATTGTAACAAGAGGACCTGTTAATATGTGGGATGTCAGATTACGAGATTAAAGCTATCTAGCTAATACTCTATCTGTAATTATAAAGTCCTTGCTTACACAGTTAACTTTAGCACAGCTGTTCAGTGTAATAGATTTTGTCTGCTAAAGACAATTCTATAGAGGGGGCTAGATTAACGTTTGACTGACTTGTTTTACTATCATAGCATAATGTCTGATCTCAGAATATAACACACATTTACATGCTATTGGCAAAAATTATTGCAATCAACAACTTATCATAGGGAGTAAGCGGTTAAACAACCTTGAGGGGTCTGGCTTCAGAGAGTACTGCATCGGTTGTGATCTAGTCCAGGTAGGACGAACAAAAGAGGCCCCTTGAACAATAATGTGATGGTTTAACCAATAAAGTCAGAGAGTGTTGAGTGTTGGGATTTAAGTATATCAGTTGTGATATCTGAGTATAGTCCCTGCATGTCACACATATACATGTGTATTTTGCATACAAAGAGAGAAGCGCTCTACCAGGAACGAACAACAGCTCAGTGGCTTGTTCTATGGCGATTTACCACCCGGAGGCAGCCTCTTTTAGACCAGTGTGCTTTTCACAGAAGAAAACTTTTCTGAAGTATATCAGTCTGATCCCGCCAAGTAAGGTCAGTCCAGCCCCGAAATACCAGGCAATTCTCCTCTGAACAAGGAACATGACAACCCCAGACGATCGTTTCGGCCTCCTATGGGCCTCGTCAGTGAGGTGCAGCCACATTCCTCTAAGCACACTGGGCAAGGAGTCCACGTCTGGTTTCCCCCATCACCCATAGGGAGACTTCCCCAGGGTCATAATAATTTGCATACAAAGAGAGAAGCGCTCTACCAGGAACAAACAACAGCTCAGTGGCTTGTTCTATGGCGATTTACCACCCGGAGGCAGCCTCTTTTAGACCAGTGTGCTTTTCACAGAAGAAAACTTTTCTGAAGTATATCAGTCTGATCCCGCCAAGTAAGGTCAGTCCAGCCCCGAAATACCAGGCAATTCTCCTCTGAACAAGGAACATGACAACCCCAGACGATCGTTTCGGCCTCCTATGGGCCTCGTCAGTGAGGTGCAGCCACATTCCTCTAAGCACACTGGGCAAGGAGTCCACGTCTCGTTTCCCCCATCACCCATAGGGAGACTTCCCCAGGGTCATAATAATTTGCATAGAAAGAGAGAAGCGCTCTACCAGGAACGAACAACAGCTCAGTGGCTTGTTCTATGGCGATTTACCACCCGGAGGCAGCCTCTTTTAGACCAGTGTGCTTTTCACAGAAGAAAACTTTTCTGAAGTATATCAGTCTGATCCCGCCAAGTAAGGTCAGTCCAGCCCCGAAATACCAGGCAATTCTCCTCTGAACAAGGAACATGACAACCCCAGACGATCGTTTCGGCCTCCTATGGGCCTCGTCAGTGAGGTGCAGCCACATTCCTCTAAGCACACTGGGCAAGGAGTCCACGTCTGGTTTCCCCCATCACCCATAGGGAGACTTCCCCAGGGTCATAATAATTTGCATACAAAGAGAGAAGCGCTCTACCAGGAACGAACAACAGCTCAGTGGCTTGTTCTATGGCGATTTACCACCCGGAGGCAGCCTCTTTTAGACCAGTGTGCTTTTCACAGAAGAAAACTTTTCTGAAGTATATCAGTCTGATCCCGCCAAGTAAGGTCAGTCCAGCCCCGAAATACCAGGCAATTCTCCTCTGAACAAGGAACATGACAACCCCAGACGATCGTTTCGGCCTCCTATGGGCCTCGTCAGTGAGGTGCAGCCACATTCCTCTAAGCACACTGGGCAAGGAGTCCACGTCTGGTTTCCCCCATCACCCATAGGGAGACTTCCCCAGGGTCATAATAATTTGCATACAAAGAGAGAAGCGCTCTACCAGGAACGAACAACAGCTCAGTGGCTTGTTCTATGGCGATTTACCACCCGGAGGCAGCCTCTTTTAGACCAGTGTGCTTTTCACAGAAGAAAACTTTTCTGAAGTATATCAGTCTGATCCCGCCAAGTAAGGTCAGTCCAGCCCCGAAATACCAGGCAATTCTCCTCTGAACAAGGAACATGACAACCCAAGACGATCGTTTCGGCCTCCTATGGGCCTCGTCAGTGAGGTGCAGCCACATTCCTCTAAGCACACTGGGCAAGGAGTCCACGTCTGGTTTCCCCCATTACCCATAGGGAGACTTCCCCAGGGTCATAATAATTTGCATACAAAGAGAGAAGCGCTCTACCAGGAACGAACAACAGCTCAGTGGCTTGTTCTATGGCGATTTACCACCCGGAGGCAGCCTCTTTTAGACCAGTGTGCTTTTCACAGAAGAAAACCTTTCTGAAGTATATCAGTCTGATCCCGCCAAGTAAGGTCAGTCCAGCCCCGAAATACCAGGCAATTCTCCTCTGAACAAGGAACATGACAACCCCAGACGATCGTTTCGGCCTCCTATGGGCCTCGTCAGTGAGGTGCAGCCACATTCCTATAAGCACACTGGGCAAGGAGTCCACGTCTGGTTTCCCCCATCACCCATAGGGAGACTTCCCCAGGGTCATAATAATTTGCATACAAAGAGAGAAGCGCTCTACCAGGAACGAACAACAGCTCAGTGGCTTGTTCTATGGCGATTTACCACCCGGAGGCAGCCTCTTTTAGACCAGTGTGCTTTTCACAGAAGAAAACTTTTCTGAAGTATATCAGTCTGATCCCGCCAAGTAAGGTCAGTCCAGCCCCGAAATACCAGGCAATTCTCCTCTGAACAAGGAACATGACAACCCCAGACGATCGTTTCGACCTCCTATGGGCCTCATCAGTGAGGTGCAGCCACATTCCTCTAAGCACACTGGGCAAGGAGTCCACGTCTGGTTTCCCCCATCACCCATAGGGAGACTTCCCCAGGGTCATAATAATTTGCATACAAAGAGAGAAGCGCTCTACCAGGAACGAACAACAGCTCAGTGGCTTGTTCTATGGCGATTTACCACCCGGAGGCAGCCTCTTTTAGACCAGTGTGCTTTTCACAGAAGAAAACTTTTCTGAAGTATATCAGTCTGATCCCGCCAAGTAAGGTCAGTCCAGCCCCGAAATACCAGGCAATTCTCCTCTGAACAAGGAACATGACAACCCCAGACGATCGTTTCGGCCTCCTATGGGCCTCGTCAGTGAGGTGCAGCCACATTCCTCTAAGCACACTGGGCAAGGAGTCCACGTCTGGTTTCCCCCATCACCCATAGGGAGACTTCCCCAGGGTCATAATAATTTGCATACAAAGAGAGAAGCGCTCTACCAGGAACGAACAACAGCTCAGTGGCTTGTTCTATGGCGATTTACCACCCGGAGGCAGCCTCTTTTAGACCAGTGTGCTTTTCACAGAAGAAAACTTTGGTGAAGTATATCAGTCTGATCCCGCCAAGTAAGGTCAGTCCAGCCCCGAAATACCAGGCAATTCTCCTCTGAACAAGGAACATGACAACCCCAGACGATCGTTTCGGCCTCCTATGGGCCTCGTCAGTGAGGTGCAGCCACATTCCTCTAAGCACACTGGGCAAGGAGTCCACGTCTGGTTTCCCCCATCACCCATAGGGAGACTTCCCCAGGGTCATAATAATTTGCATACAAAGAGAGAAGCACTCTACCAGGAACGAACAACAGCTCAGTGGCTTGTTCTATGGCGATTTACCACCCAGAGGCAGCCTCTTTTAGACCAGTGTGCTTTTCACAGAAGAAAACTTTTCTGAAGTATATCAGTCTGATCCCGCCAAGTAAGGTCAGTCCAGCCCCGAAATACCAGGCAATTCTCCTCTGAACAAGGAACATGACAACCCCAGACGATCGTTTCGGCCTCCTATGGGCCTCGTCAGTGAGGTGCAGCCACATTCCTCTAAGCACACTGGGCAAGGAGTCCACGTCTGGTTTCCCCCATCACCCATAGGGAGACTTCCCCAGGGTCATAATAATTTGCATACAAAGAGAGAAGCGCTCTACCAGGAACGAACAACAGCTCAGTGGCTTGTTCTATGGCGATTTACCACCCGGAGGCAGCCTCTTTTAGACCAGTGTGCTTTTCACAGAAGAAAACTTTTCTGAAGTATATCAGTCTGATCCCGCCAAGTAAGGTCAGTCCAGCCCCGAAATACCAGGCAATTCTCCTCTGAACAAGGAACATGACAACCCCAGACGATCGTTTCGGCCTCCTATGGGCCTCGTCAGTGAGGTGCAGCCACATTCCTCTAAGCACACTGGGCAAGGAGTCCACGTCTGGTTTCCCCCATCACCCATAGGGAGACTTCCCCAGGGTCATAATAATTTGCATACAAAGAGAGAAGCGCTCTACCAGGAACGAACAACAGCTCAGTGGCTTGTTCTATGGCGATTTACCACCCGGAGGCAGCCTCTTTTAGACCAGTGTGCTTTTCACAGAAGAAAACTTTTCTGAAGTATATCAGTCTGATCCCGCCAAGTAAGGTCAGTCCAGCCCCGAAATACCAGGCAATTCTCCTCTGAACAAGGAACATGACAACCCCAGACGATCGTTTCGGCCTCCTATGGGCCTCGTCAGTGAGGTGCAGCCACATTCCTCTAAGCACACTGGGCAAGGAGTCCACGTCTGGTTTCCCCCATCACCCATAGGGAGACTTCCCCAGGGTCATAATAATTTGCATACAAAGAGAGAAGCGCTCTACCAGGAACGAACAACAGCTCAGTGGCTTGTTCTATGGCGATTTACCACCCGGAGGCAGCCTCTTTTAGACCAGTGTGCTTTTCACAGAAGAAAACTTTTCTGAAGTGTATCAGTCTGATCCCGCCAAGTAAGGTCAGTCCAGCCCCGAAATACCAGGCAATTCTCCTCTGAACAAGGAACATGACAACCCCAGACGATCGTTTCGGCCTCCTATGGGCCTCGTCAGTGAGGTGCAGCCACATTCCTCTAAGCACACTGGGCAAGGAGTCCACGTCTGGTTTCCCCCATCACCCATAGGGAGACTTCCCCAGGGTCATAATAATTTGCATACAAAGAGAGAAGCGCTCTACCAGGAACGAACAACAGCTCAGTGGCTTGTTCTATGGCGATTTACCACCCGGAGGCAGCCTCTTTTAGACCAGTGTGCTTTTCACAGAAGAAAACTTTTCTGAAGTATATCAGTCTGATCCCGCCAAGTAAGGTCAGTCCAGCCCCGAAATACCAGGCAATTCTCCTCTGAACAAGGAACATGACAACCCCAGACGATCGTTTCGGCCTCCTATGGGCCTCGTCAGTGAGGTGCAGCCACATTCCTCTAAGCACACTGGGCAAGGAGTCCACGTCTGGTTTCCCCCATCACCCATAGGGAGACTTCCCCAGGGTCATAATAATTTGCATACAAAGAGAGAAGCGCTCTACCAGGAACGAACAACAGCTCAGTGGCTTGTTCTATGGCGATTTACCACCCGGAGGCAGCCTCTTTTAGACCAGTGTGCTTTTCACAGAAGAAAACTTCTGTGAAGTATATCAGTCTGATCCCGCCAAGTAAGGTCAGTCCAGCCCCGAAATACCAGGCAATTCTCCTCTGAACAAGGAACATGACAACCCCAGACGATCGTTTCGGCCTCCTATGGGCCTCGTCAGTGAGGTGCAGCCACATTCCTCTAAGCACACTGGGCAAGGAGTCCACGTCTGGTTTCCCCCATCACCCATAGGGAGACTTCCCCAGGGTCATAATAATTTGCATACAAAGAGAGAAGCGCTCTACCAGGAACGAACAACAGCTCAGTGGCTTGTTCTATGGCGATTTACCACCAGGAGGCAGCCTCTTTTAGACCAGTGTGCTTTTCACAGAAGAAAACTTTTCTGAAGTATATCAGTCTGATCCCGCCAAGTAAGGTCAGTCCAGCCCCGAAATACCAGGCAATTCTCCTCTGAACAAGGAACATGACAACCCCAGACGATCGTTTCGGCCTCCTATGGGCCTCGTCAGTGAGGTGCAGCCACATTCCTCTAAGCACACTGGGCAAGGAGTCCACGTCTGGTTTCCCCCATCACCCATAGGGAGACTTCCCCAGGGTCATAATAATTTGCATACAAAGAGAGAAGCGCTCTACCAGGAACAAACAACAGCTCAGTGGCTTGTTCTATGGCGATTTACCACCAGGAGGCAGCCTCTTTTAGACCAGTGTGCTTTTCACAGAAGAAAACTTTTCTGAAGTATATCAGTCTGATCCCGCCAAGTAAGTTCAGTCCAGCCCCAAAATACCAGGCAATTCTCCTCTGAACAAGGAACATGACAACCCCAGACGATCGTTTCGGCCTCCTATGGGCCTCGTCAGTGAGGTGCAGCCACATTCCTCTAAGCACACTGGGCAAGGAGTCCACGTCTGGTTTCCCCCATCACCCATAGGGAGACTTCCCCAGGGTCATAATAATTTGCATACAAAGAGAGAAGCGCTCTACCAGGAACGAACAACAGCTCAGTGGCTTGTTCTATGGCGATTTACCACCCGGAGGCAGCCTCTTTTAGACCAGTGTGCTTTTCACAGAAGAAAACTTTTCTGAAGTATATCAGTCTGATCCCGCCAAGTAAGGTCAGTCCAGCCCCGAAATACCAGGCAATTCTCCTCTGAACAAGGAACATGACAACCCCAGACGATCGTTTCGGCCTCCTATGGGCCTCGTCAGTGAGGTGCAGCCTCATTCCTCTAAGCACACTGGGCAAGGAGTCCACGTCTGGTTTCCCCCATCACCCATAGGGAGACTTCCCCAGGGTCATAATAATTTGCATACAAAGAGAGAAGCGCTCTACCAGGAACGAACAACAGCTCAGTGGCTTGTTCTATGGCGATTTACCACCCGGAGGCAGCCTCTTTTAGACCAGTGTGCTTTTCACAGAAGAAAACTTTTCTGAAGTATATCAGTCTGATCCCGCCAAGCAAGGTCAGTCCAGCCCCGAAATACCAGGCAATTCTCCTCTGAACAAGGAACATGACAACCCCAGACGATCGTTTCGGCCTCCTATGGGCCTCGTCAGTGAGGTGCAGCCACATTCCTCTAAGCACACTGGGCAAGGAGTCCACGTCTGGTTTCCCCCATCACCCATAGGGAGACTTCCCCAGGGTCATAATAATTTGCATACAAAGAGAGAAGCGCTCTACCAGGAACGAACAACAGCTCAGTGGCTTGTTCTATGGCGATTTACCACCCGGAGGCAGCCTCTTTTAGACCAGTGTGCTTTTCACAGAAGAAAACTTTTCTGAAGTATATCAGTCTGATCCCGCCAAGTAAGGTCAGTCCAGCCCCGAAATACCAGGCAATTCTCCTCTGAACAAGGAACATGACAACCCCAGATGATCGTTTCGGCCTCCTATAGGCCTCGTCAGTGAGGTGCAGCCACATTCCTCTAAGCACACTGGGCAAGGAGTCCACGTCTGGTTTCCCCCATCACCCATAGGGAGACTTCCCCAGGGTCATAATAATTTGCATACAAAGAGAGAAGCGCTCTACCAGGAACGAACAACAGCTCAGTGGCTTGTTCTATGGCGATTAACCACCCGGAGGCAGCCTCTTTTAGAACAGTGTGCTTTTCACAGAATGAAATGAACATGGCACGGAAGTTTTTCCAGCTTTTGTTCTGTCTCAGCTGAGTGCATCTCTCTCTATTTTTATATTTATGCAAATTGCTCTTGGGTCTCCCTAAGAGTAAAAGGGGAAACCAGACGTGGACTCCTTGCACACATGCCCTTAGAGAGATGTGACTGCACCTCACTGACAAGGCCCACAGAAGGCCGAAACGATCGTCTGGGGTTGTTGTTTCTCTTGTTTAGAGAAGAATTGCCTGGTATTTCGGTGCTGGACTGTCATTGGGCAGGGTCAGACTGATATGCTACAGAATATTTTTTCTCTGTGAAGGGGCATAGTGTGCTAAAAGAGTATGCACCCTGAGTGGCACCCTAAAATGAACATGGCACGGAAGTTTTTCCAGCTTTTGTTCTGTCTCAGCTGAGTGCATCTCTCTCTATTTTTATATTTATGCAAATTGCTCTTGGGTCTCCCTAAGAGTAAAAGGGGAAACCAGACGTGGACTCCTTGCACACATGCCCTTAGAGAGATGTGACTGCACCTCACTGACGAGGCCCACAGAAGGCCGAAACGATCGTCTGGGGTTGTTGTTTCTCTTGTTTAGAGAAGAATTGCCTGGTATTTCGGTGCTGGACTGTCATTGGGCAGGGTCAGACTGATATGCTACAGAATATTTTTTCTCTGTGAAGGGGCATAGTGTGCTAAAAGAGTATGCACCCTGAGTGGCACCCTCAAATGAACATGGCACGGAAAGTTTTTCCAGCTTTTGTTCTGTCTCAGCTGAGTGCATCTCTCTCTATTTTTATATTTATGCAAATTGCTCTTGGGTCTCCCTAAGAGTAAAAGGGGAAACCAGACGTGGACTCCTTGCACACATGCCCTTAGAGAGATGTGACTGCACCTCACTGATGAGGCCCACAGAAGGCCGAAACGATCGTCTGGGGTTGTTGTTTCTCTTGTTTAGAGAAGAATTGCCTGGTATTTCGGTGCTGGACTGTCATTGGGCAGGGTCAGACTGATATGCTACAGAATATTTTTTCTCTGTGAAGGGGCATAGTGTGCTAAAAGAGTATGCACCCTGAGTGGCAACCTCAAATGAACATGGCACGGAAGTTTTTCCAGCTTTTGTTCTGTCTCAGCTGAGTGCATCTCTCTCTATTTTTATATTTATGCAAATTGCTCTTGGGTCTCCCTAAGAGTAAAAGGGGAAACCAGACGTGGACTCCTTGCACACATGCCCTTAGAGAGATGTGACTGCACCTCACTGACGAGGCCCACAGAAGGCCGAAACGATCGTCTGGGGTTGTTGTTTCTCTTGTTTAGAGAAGAATTGCCTGGTATTTCGGTGCTGGACTGTCATTGGGCAGGGTCAGACTGATATGCTACAGAATATTTTTTCTCTGTGAAGGGGCATAGTGTGCTAAAAGAGTATGCACCCTGAGTGGCACCCTTAAATGAACATGGCACGGAAGTTTTTCCAGCTTTTGTTCTGTCTCAGCTGAGTGCATCTCTCTCTATTTTTATATTTATGCAAATTGCTCTTGGGTCTCCCTAAGAGTAAAAGGGGAAACCAGACGTGGACTCCTTGCACACATGCCCTTAGAGAGATGTGACTGCACCTCACTGACGAGGCCCACAGAAGGCCGAAACGATCGTCTGGGGTTGTTGTTTCTCTTGTTTAGAGAAGAATTGCCTGGTATTTCGGTGCTGGACTGTCATTGGGCAGGGTCAGACTGATATGCTACAGAATATTTTTTCTCTGTGAAGGGGCATAGTGTGCTAAAAGAGTATGCACCCTGAGTGGCACCCTAAAATGAACATGGCACGGAAGTTTTTCCAGCTTTTGTTCTGTCTCAGCTGAGTGCATCTCTCTCTATTTTTATATTTATGCAAATTGCTCTTGGGTCTCCCTAAGAGTAAAAGGGGAAACCAGACGTGGACTCCTTGCACACATGCCCTTAGAGAGATGTGACTGCACCTCACTGACGAGGCCCACAGAAGGCCGAAACGATCGTCTGGGGTTGTTGTTTCTCTTGTTTAGAGAAGAATTGCCTGGTATTTCGGTGCTGGACTGTCATTGGGCAGGGTCAGACTGATATGCTACAGAATATTTTTTCTCTGTGAAGGGGCATAGTGTGCTAAAAGAGTATGCACCCTGAGTGGCACCCTAAAATGAACATGGCACGGAAGTTTTTCCAGCTTTTGTTCTGTCTCAGCTGAGTGCATCTCTCTCTATTTTTATATTTATGCAAATTGCTCTTGGGTCTCCCTAAGAGTAAAAGGGGAAACCAGACGTGGACTCCTTGCACACATGCCCTTAGAGAGATGTGACTGCACCTCACTGACGAGGCCCACAGAAGGCCGAAAACGATCGTCTGGGGTTGTTGTTTCTCTTGTTTAGAGAAGAATTGCCTGGTATTTCGGTGCTGGACTGTCATTGGGCAGGGTCAGACTGATATGCTACAGAATATTTTTTCTCTGTGAAGGGGCATAGTGTGCTAAAAGAGTATGCACCCTGAGTGGCACCCTAAAATGAACATGGCACGGAAGTTTTTCCAGCTTTTGTTCTGTCTCAGCTGAGTGCATCTCTCTCTATTTTTATGTTTATGCAAATTGCTCTTGGGTCTCCCTAAGAGTAAAAGGGGAAACCAGACGTGGACTCCTTGCACACATGCCCTTAGAGAGATGTGACTGCACCTCACTGACGAGGCCCACAGAAGGCCGAAACGATCGTCTGGGGTTGTTGTTTCTCTTGTTTAGAGAAGAATTGCCTGGTATTTCGGTGCTGGACTGTCATTGGGCAGGGTCAGACTGATATGCTACAGAATATTTTTTCTCTGTGAAGGGGCATAGTGTGCTAAAAGAGTATGCACCCTGAGTGGCACCCTAAAATGAACATGGCACGGAAGTTTTTCCAGCTTTTGTTCTGTCTCAGCTGAGTGCATCTCTCTCTATTTTTATATTTATGCAAATTGCTCTTGGGTCTCCCTAAGAGTAAAAGGGGAAACCAGACGTGGACTCCTTGCACACATGCCCTTAGAGAGATGTGACTGCACCTCACTGACGAGGCCCACAGAAGGCCAAAACGATTGTCTGGGGTTGTTGTTTCTCTTGTTTAGAGAAGAATTGCCTGGTATTTCGGTGCTGGACTGTCATTGGGCAGGGTCAGACTGATATGTAACAGAATATTTTTTCTCTGTGAAGGGGCATAGTGTGCTAAAAGAGTATGCACCCTGAGTGGCACCCTAAAATGAACATGGCACGGAAGTTTTTCCAGCTTTTGTTCTGTCTCAGCTGAGTGCATCTCTCTCTATTTTTATATTTATGCAAATTGCTCTTGGGTCTCCCTAAGAGTAAAAGGGGAAACCAGACGTGGACTCCTTGCACACATGCCCTTAGAGAGATGTGACTGCACCTCACTGACGAGGCCCACAGAAGGCCGAAACGATCGTCTGGGGTTGTTGTTTCTCTTGTTTAGAGAAGAATTGCCTGGTATTTCGGTGCTGGACTGTCATTGGGCAGGGTCAGACTGATATGCTACAGAATATTTTTTCTCTGTGAAGGGGCATAGTGTGCTAAAAGAGTATGCACCCTGAGTGGCACCCTAAAATGAACATGGCACGGAAGTTTTTCCAGCTTTTGTTCTGTCTCAGCTGAGTGCATCTCTCTCTATTTTTATATTTATGCAAATTGCTCTTGGGTCTCCCTAAGAGTAAAAGGGGAAACCAGACGTGGACTCCTTGCACACATGCCCTTAGAGAGATGTGACTGCACCTCACTGACGAGGCCCACAGAAGGCCAAAACGATCGTCTGGGGTTGTTGTTTCTCTTGTTTAGAGAAGAATTGCCTGGTATTTCGGTGCTGGACTGTCATTGGGCAGGGTCAGACTGATATGCTACAGAATATTTTTTCTCTGTGAAGGGGCATAGTGTGCTAAAAGAGTATGCACCCTGAGTGGCACCCTAAAATGAACATGGCACGGAAGTTTTTTCCAGCTTTTGTTCTGTCTCAGCTGAGTGCATCTCTCTCTATTTTTATATTTATGCAAATTGCTCTTGGGTCTCCCTAAGAGTAAAAGGGGAAACCAGACGTGGACTCCTTGCACACATGCCCTTAGAGAGATGTGACTGCACCTCACTGACGAGGCCCACAGAAGGCCGAAACGATCGTCTGGGGTTGTTGTTTCTCTTGTTTAGAGAAGAATTGCCTGGTATTTCGGTGCTGGACTGTCATTGGGCAGGGTCAGACTGATATGCTACAGAATATTTTTTCTCTGTGAAGGGGCATAGTGTGCTAAAAGAGTATGCACCCTGAGTGGCACCCTAAAATGAACATGGCACGGAAGTTTTTCCAGCTTTTGTTCTGTCTCAGCTGAGTGCATCTCTCTCTATTTTTATATTTATGCAAATTGCTCTTGGGTCTCCCTAAGAGTAAAAGGGGAAACCAGACGTGGACTCCTTGCACACATGCCCTTAGAGAGATGTGACTGCACCTCACTGACGAGGCCCACAGAAGGCCAAAACGATCGTCTGGGGTTGTTGTTTCTCTTGTTTAGAGAAGAATTGCCTGGTATTTCGGTGCTGGACTGTCATTGGGCAGGGTCAGACTGATATGTAACAGAATATTTTTTCTCTGTGAAGGGGCATAGTGTGCTAAAAGAGTATGCACCCTGAGTGGCACCCTAAAATGAACATGGCACGGAAGTTTTTCCAGCTTTTGTTCTGTCTCAGCTGAGTGCATCTCTCTCTATTTTTATATTTATGCAAATTGCTCTTGGGTCTCCCTAAGAGTAAAAGGGGAAACCAGACGTGGACTCCTTGCACACATGCCCTTAGAGAGATGTGACTGCACCTCACTGACGAGGCCCACAGAAGGCCGAAACGATTGTCTGGGGTTGTTGTTTCTCTTGTTTAGAGAAGAATTGCCTGGTATTTCGGTGCTGGACTGTCATTGGGCAGGGTCAGACTGATATGCTACAGAATATTTTTTCTCTGTGAAGGGGCATAGTGTGCTAAAAGAGTATGCACCCTGAGTGGCACCCTAAAATGAACATGGCACGGAAGTTTTTCCAGCTTTTGTTCTGTCTCAGCTGAGTGCATCTCTCTCTATTTTTATATTTATGCAAATTGCTCTTGGGTCTCCCTAAGAGTAAAAGGGGAAACCAGACGTGGACTCCTTGCACACATGCCCTTAGAGAGATGTGACTGCACCTCACTGACGAGGCCCACAGAAGGCCGAAACGATCGTCTGGGGTTGTTGTTTCTCTTGTTTAGAGAAGAATTGCCTGGTATTTCGGTGCTGGACTGTCATTGGGCAGGGTCAGACTGATATGCTACAGAATATTTTTTCTCTGTGAAGGGGCATAGTGTGCTAAAAGAGTATGCACCCTGAGTGGCACCCTAAAATGAACATGGCACGGAAGTTTTTCCAGCTTTTGTTCTGTCTCAGCTGAGTGCATCTCTCTCTATTTTTATATTTATGCAAATTGCTCTTGGGTCTCCCTAAGAGTAAAAGGGGAAACCAGACGTGGACTCCTTGCACACATGCCCTTAGAGAGATGTGACTGCACCTCACTGACGAGGCCCACAGAAGGCCGAAACGATCGTCTGGGGTTGTTGTTTCTCTTGTTTAGAGAAGAATTGCCTGGTATTTCGGTGCTGGACTGTCATTGGGCAGGGTCAGACTGATATGCTACAGAATATTTTTTCTCTGTGAAGGGGCATAGTGTGCTAAAAGAGTATGCACCCTGAGTGGCACCCTAAAATGAACATGGCACGGAAGTTTTTCCAGCTTTTGTTCTGTCTCAGCTGAGTGCATCTCTCTCTATTTTTATATTTATGCAAATTGCTCTTGGGTCTCCCTAAGAGTAAAAGGGGAAACCAGACGTGGACTCCTTGCACACATGCCCTTAGAGAGATGTGACTGCACCTCACTGACGAGGCCCACAGAAGGCCGAAACGATCGTCTGGGGTTGTTGTTTCTCTTGTTTAGAGAAGAATTGCCTGGTATTTCGGTGCTGGACTGTCATTGGGCAGGGTCAGACTGATATGCTACAGAATATTTTTTCTCTGTGAAGGGGCATAGTGTGCTAAAAGAGTATGCACCCTGAGTGGCACCCTAAAATGAACATGGCACGGAAGTTTTTCCAGCTTTTGTTCTGTCTCAGCTGAGTGCATCTCTCTCTATTTTTATATATATACATGTGTATACCTTTAAACTCTCCTTGACTCCCTGTTTAAGGCCCCTCCTCCTCTACCTCTTTGCTAGGTAATTTGCCACAGTGGACTACTGTCTCCCTTCTGAGCAATACTTCTAGCCTGTTTCTGCAGGTTTTCCGACCGCTACGCTAAACCTTGGTATTTGAAGATATCTGTATCCACTTTTCAGTCTCTTCTTACAGCTTTTGTCACTGCCTACAGCTACCGGAACATCAGGCTACTCACCTCCGGTCTCTTTATTGGGACTCAGCACTTCCCTCAGCACGCTGTTCACAAGCAGCACCACTGACGTCACAGAGCCGACCCGCTCTCCTCTGCTCTCCTTTGCTGAACAATCCAGATACCATTCCTGCAGCTGAAGTACGGTATTGTCTTCCATTTAACTCCATATCTTCTGTATGCTGCTTGCTACTCATAAAGTTATACTTACCATAAAGACTGCCTCCCATCAGCTTATGAATTGTGCATCTATAATCTGTGCTTTCAAGCTTCTCACACGCTGTGTGTTAATTAACAAACTGCTACCTCCTGCATGTGATCTGTGACTCTGCCTTACCTTGCTATTTCTGGACTATGTCTTGCTAATAACTCCTACTGCAAAAATGCCAGTGACAAAACTGAACAGATATCTTTAATTCTTATTGACAATATTTAGTGATATCCTGTTATTAGGAATCGTACTACAGTCTTACATTATAATCTATTCTAAATCTCTACTTCTTCCTGTAAATGACTATATCGTCATCCCCCAGTGAATGAGCATAGCAGGACTCCTAATAAAATCTAAGAGTCCGTGGTCTGGTGTGAGACTGGGTGGTCTGGTGTGAGACTGTTTTGAGATTTTGGGGAATATTTAAGAAAGCTCAATATAAACTAAATACAATCCTTACACTGCACCATCTGTGCAACATGCAAAGCTGTAGAGGTCTCATATGAAAACATATGAAAACAAGCAAAAGGGATCACAACTGATGCTGCAATCATGAGACCTAAAACGTCCATGCATATAGCCACTTTTCTGTTACGGATAGAGTCATGGACACTGAATCTAGCTGGAAACCTAAAAAGGTGACCTTTGTATGAGGAATCAAGAAACTCTTTGATAAATTGATCATTCAACCATGTTTTTGAAGAAACAGCAGAAGATGGTTTGTGTGAGATTCTGCTAAATGAAAAGATTGAGCTAGTACCGTCCAAATAAGGAAACACAGAAAAACCATGCTCTCTGATTACAGATAGAAGGGCACCTAGAACTTTTGAAAATATTCTTGGTGCTGTTGCAAGGCTAAACGGAAGAGCGACAAATTGGTAATGCTTGTTTAGAAAAGAGAATCGATAGTGATTTGGATGAATCGGAATGTGAAGGTAAGCGTCCTTTAAGTCTATTGTGGACATGAAGTGACCTTGCTGAATAAAAGGCAGAATAGTCCTTATAGTCACCATCTTGAAAACAAAACGATTTAAAGTTTTCAGATCCAAAATTGGTCTGATAGAATTTTCCTTCTTTGGTACAATGAATAGATTTAAATAAAAACTCAATCCTTGTTCCTGCTGTGGAACTGGGACAATTACCCCTGAAGGTTCTAGATCTGAAACACATTTCAGAAAGGCTTGAGGTTTTACTGGGTTTTATGGTACATGGGTAAGAAGGAATCTTCCCAAGGGAGGTCTTATTCTGATTTCTATTCAATACCTCTGAGAAATTATATCCTGAATCGACTGTCTTTGGACAGAGTCTGTCCAAACTCTTTGAAATAGCTTTAGTCTGCTCCCTACCAGAAGAACCGGCTTGAGGGTCGCACCTTCATGTAGGTTTAGGATTGGATAGATTCAATTCGGAGATGGTCTCCAATTAGAGTCAGAGGCCTTATGGGAAGGAGTGGTTTTCTGTTCTCTATTCTAACTAAAAGGAAATAAAATGATTGGGAGCTTTAAATTTACCCTTAGATTTCTTGTCTTGGGGCAGAAAAACTCCCTTACCCCCAGTACCAGTGGAGATAATAGAATCCAATTGTGAACCAAAAAGATTTTTACCTTGAAAAGAGAGAGACAATAATCTAGTTTTAGACAACATGTCAGCATTCCAATATTTAATCCATAAAGCTCTTCCAGTTAAAATGGCTAAAGACATGGATTTGACATTGATCTTCATAAAATCAAATATAGCATCACAAACAAAATTATTTGCATGTTGAAGTAAAACAATAATGTTAGATCATTCAGAATCTGAAGACAACTGCTGTGCTAAACTGTCTAACCAAAAAAGTAGAAGCAGCAGCAAATTAACAGGTCTAAGAATATAGCCAGTATGTAAATATGCCCTTCTTAGATAAGATTCAAGCTTACTATCTAAAGGATCCTTTAAAGAAGAACTGTCTTCCATAGGAATAGTAGTACGTTTGGCAAGAGTGGAAATTGCCACATTCACTTTAGGAACTGTTTCCCAAAGTTCTAAATTGGCCACAGGTAAAGGATTCACTTTCTTAAACCTAGAAGAAGGCTTAAAAGAGCTACCAGGCTTAGAACATTCTTTAGCAATCACATTAGAGATAGCGTCTGGAATAGGAAATACTTCAGGAGTAATAACAGTAGTCTTAAATACAGAATTTAGATGGTTACTAGCTTTATCATCAGGAGGTTTAGACTCCTCAATACCCAAAGTAAAAAAAACTTCCTTGAAGAGAGAGCGAATATATTCTATCTTAAATAAAAAAGATGATTTGTCTATATCTGTTTCTGATGTGGCATCCTCTGAATCAGAGGAAACCCCATCAGTAGAGGATACATCAGTATGCTGAAGGTCAGAACTTAATTCACTAGGTTTGGGAAAATTTTGCAAAACCCTTTTACGTTTATTTAAAGGTGGAATAGCACCACTGCATTCTCTAAAGCTGCAGGAATAAAATCTTTCATTTCTGCAGTAATGCTATGTACATTAGACTGAGATGGAATAACAGTGGGTGTATTTGTACTCATAGAAATATTATCAGCATTTAACAAATTGTCAAAACAAGAGCCACATAATTGATCTAAAGAATTTAGATCAGCTTTACAACAAACACACTTAGCTTTGGTAGATATGTGTTCCGGAAGCTCAAATCCTATGGTAACATCAGAGGCAGGTTCAGTTTGAGACATAATTGCAAAACTAAATTTGATAAAAAATGAATTAATTCTGCAAATTTATATCCATGCTCCTATATTAGATATATATATAACAGGCTTGAGAGAATTGGAAACAGAGCAAAAATGTATAAAAAAAAAAAGAAAACTGATTAATAAAACAATGCTGCATGAAAGCTTTCTAAGCGTTTTCTGAGAGTACTGAATGAGCAGGAGGCGGAGCTTATAACAGCATATTTGACGGGAAATTTTGGCACCAAAAAAACGTTGCAAAATGATGACACGTCACGCTATGGCATAAAAAGATTCATCAAATGGGCGTTTGCGCGCAAATTTCTAATACACCTATCACTCTAAAAAGCAGCCAATAGAATGCGAGCTCAATCTGATTGGCTGATTGGATCAGCCAATCGGATTGAACTTGATTCTGATTGGCTGATTCCATCAGCCAATCAGAAAATTCCTACCTTAATTCCGATTGGCTGATAGAATCCTATCAGCCAATCGGAATTCGAGGGACGCCATCTTGGATGACGTCCCTTAAAGGAACAGTCATTCGTCGTTCAGTCGTCGGTCCGGATGGATGTTCCGCGCTGGAGGTCTTCAGGATCCTGCCGCTTCGCTCCGGATGGAAGAAGATCGAAGATGCCGCTTGGAGAAGATGTTTGCCGGTCCAGATGTCCTCTTCTTGCCGGATAGGAGGAAGACTTTGGAGCCTCTTCTGGACCGGATTATGGATCGCCAACCCCCGCTTGGGTTGGATGAAGATCTTGGAGCCAGGACGGATCGGTGATACCTGGATGGTGAAGACAAGGTAGGAAGATCTTCAGGGGCTTAGTGTTAGGTTTATTTAAGGGGGATTTGGGTTAGATTAGGGGTATGTGGGTGGTGGGTTGTAATGTTGGGGGGGGGGTATTGTATGTTTTTTTTTACAGGCAAAAGAGCTGAAATTCTTGGGGCATGCCCCGCAAAGGGCCCTGTTCAGGGCTGGTAAGGTAAAAGAGCTTGTAACTTTTTTAATTTAGAATAGGGTAGGGAATTTTTTATTTTGGGGGGCTTTGTTATTTTATTAGGGGGCTTAGAGTAGGTGTAATTAGTTTAAAATTGTTGTAATATTTTTCTTATGTTTGTAAATATTTTTTTATTTTCTGTAACTTAGTTCTTTTTTATTTTTTGTACTTTAGCTAGTTTATTTAATTGTATTTATTTGTAGGAATTGTGTTTAATTAATTTATTGATAGTGTAGTGTTAGGTTAATTGTAGGTAATTGTAGGTAGTTTATTTAATTATTTTATTGATAGGGTAGTGTTAGGTTTAATTATAACTTAGGTTAGGATTTATTTTACAGGTAAATTTGTTATTATTTTAACTAGGTAACTATTAAATAGTTCTTAACTATTTAATAGCTATTGTACCTGGTTAAAATAATTACAAAGTTGCCTGTAAAATAAATATTAATCCTAAAATAGCTATAATATAATTATGATTTATATTGTAGCTATATTAGGATTTATTTTACAGGTAAGTATTTAGCTTTAAATAGGAATAATTTATTTAATAAGAGTTAATTAATTTCGTTAGATAAATATTATATTTAACTTAGGGGGGTGTTAGTGTTAGGGTTAGACTTAGCTTTAGGGGTTAATCCATTTATTAGAATAGCGGTGAGCTCCGATCGGAAGATTAGGGGTTAATAATTGAAGTTAGGTGTCGGCGATGTTAGGGAGGGCAGATTAGGGGTTAATACTATTTATGATAGGGTTAGTGAGGCGGATTAGGGGTTAATAACTTTATTATAGTAGCGCTCAGGTCCGCTCGGCAGATTAGGGGTTAATAAGTGTAGGCAGGTGTCGGCGACGTTGTGGGGGGCAGGTTAGGGGTTAATAAATATAATATAGGGGTCGGCGGTGTTAGGGGTAGCAGATTAGGGGTACATAGGGATAACGTAGGTGGCGGCGGTTTACGGAGCGGCAGATTAGGGGTTTAATAAAATATGCAGGGGTCAGCGATAGCGGGGGCGGCAGATTAGGGGTTAATAAGTGTAAGGCTAGGGGTGTTTAGACTCGGGTACATGTTAGAGTGTTAGGTGCAGACGTAGGAAGTGTTTCCCCATAGCAAACAATGGGGCTGCGTTAGGAGCTGAACGCTGCTTTTTTGCAGGTGTTAGGTTTTTTTTTCAGCTCAAACAGCCCCATTGTTTCCTATGGGGGAATCGTGCACGAGCACGTTTTTGAGGCCGGCCGCGTCCGTAAGCAACTCTGGTATCGAGAGTTGCTTTTGCGGTAAAAATGCTCTACGCTCCTTTTTTGGAGCCTAACGCAGCATTTGTTTGAACTCTCGATACCAGAGTTAATTTTATGGTGCGGCCAGAAAAAAGCCAGCGGAGCGTTAACAGCCCTTTTACCGCCGAACTCCAAATCTAGGCCTTAGTGTGTCTAAGGTTAGAGGTCTTGGGGATTAGCTGTTAGGGCGTTAAGCAGTGTAGGGGTTATTGCAGTGGGGGTTGTGGCAGATTAGGGGTTAATAGGGTAGGGGATTTATTATGATGGTGAGTTAGGGGTTAATAGTGTAGCGGTTAACACGAATGGTGGGTTATGACTGATTATGGGTTAATAGTGTAGTAGGGTAGTTTGTGATGTGGGTGTGGTGGTTTAGCAGATAATAGTTTAGGTAGGTGGTAACAATGGAGGTTATGGCAGATTAGGGGTTAATAGTATAGCGGGGTTAAGTTGCGCTGGAGATGAGGGTGCATATGGGGTTAGCCGCAACTTTCAATTTTTACTAAGCTGCCTTTGTTTAACTTTGCAATGTAAAATATGCAGTTATGTAAAACTATATAGTCTTTTATAACATACTAGTCCTAAAGCCCGTTCACACGGGCCATTTTTTGCAGTACAGCGGTCCCACCCCTTGCGCTCTCTCCCTCCCCCTCTCTTTTGCTCTCTCTCTCTCTCTCTCTCTATTTTGAGCTCTCTCCCCCCCTCTCTTTTGCGCTCTCTCCCCCTCTCTTTTGCACTCTCTCTGTCCCCCCTCTCTTTTGCGCTCTCTCTCCCCCCTCTCTTTTGCTCTCTCTCTCCCCGCCTCTCTTTTGAGCTCTCTCCACCTTCTCTTTTGCGCTCTCTCCCCCTCTCTTTTGCGCTCTCTCTCCCCCTCTCTTTTGCACTCTCTCTCTGTCCCCTCTCTTTTGCGCTCTCTCCCCTCTCTTTTACGCTCTCTCTCCCCCCTCTCTTTTGCGCTCTCTCTCCACCCCTCTCTTTTGCGCTCTCTCTCCCCCCTCTCTTTTGCGCTCTTGCCCCCTCTCTTTTGCGCTCTCTCCCCCCTCTTTTGCGCTCTCTCTTCCCCCTCTCTTTTGCGCTCTCTCCCCTCCTCTCTTTTGCGCTCTGTCCCCCCTCTCTTTTGCTGTCTCTCTCCCCCTCTCTATTTTGCTGTCTCTCTCCCTCCTCTCTTTTGCTGTCTCTCTCCCCCCCTCTCTTTTGCTGTCTCTCTCGCCCCTCTCTCTTTTGCTGTCTCTCTCCCCCCTCTCTTTTGCTGTCTCTCTCCCCCTCTCTTTTGCTGTCTCTCTTCCCCTCTCTCTTTTGCTGTCTCTCTCCCCCCTCTCTTTTGCTGTCTCTCTCCCCCTCTCTTTTGCTGTCCCTCTCCCCCTCTCTTTTGCTCTCTCTCTCCCCTCTCTTTTGCTGTCTCTCTCCCCCTCTCTCTTTTGCTGTCTCTCTCCCCCCTCTCTTTTGCTGTCTCTCTCCCCCTCTATCTTTTTGCTGTCTCTCTCCCCCCCTCTCTTTTGCTGTCTCTCTCCCCCCTCTCTTTTGCTGTCTCTCTCCCCCTCTCTCTTTTGCTGTCTCTCTCTCCCTCTCTCTATCCCCCCTCTTCTGCTCTCTCTATTCACCCTCTTCTGTTCTCTCTCCCCCTCTCTTTTGAGCTCTCTCTCTCTCTCCCCTCCTCTCTCTCCCTTCCCCTCTCCCCCCCCCCCCCCTCTATCTCTCCCCCTCTCTATCTCTCTCCCTTCTATCGCGTGACCGTGCCCGGCCACGCCCCCTTCATGCCCGACCACGCCCCCTTCATGGCAATTCACGCCCGACCACGCCCCCTTCACGCCGGTCACGCACACTTCTGCTGCAGATCAGCTAGGGACTCAAAGGCCAGGTGTGTTTGTCCTCGTGCTGTCTCTACTGCGCATGACAGCTTCGGACAAACACACTTGGCCTTTTATTATATAGGATTTATATAACGAAAAATAAATTATTGTTTAAAAAAAAGACCACGCAAAAAAAAGCACAGCTGTTTAAAATCACTACAATACTTAAAATATATATATAATATAAATGATACATTGTATATACATGTATTGGCATAACTCTTATAGTTTTAATAGGAAGGTTTTTTTTGTCTAGTATTATTAGGGTAGATTGCAGATATGATGTAGATGTAGGTGTTCAGTGGGAGTAACCTGCAATTTAATGGGTTAACATTGCCAGTAGTGCAATATATTCCAAGTGTTCCAGGTTAGGTACAGGTTTTTAGCTAGTTGTCCTGCCACCTTTTTAGTGGTGAGACTTTTTAGTGTGAGGAATGTAGTGCTTCTACACAGAAACCCCTTTAGTTTCAGCGAACGCACTGTCTATGCTGCGTAGAAACACTTCAAATATGCCCCCCCCCCCCACTGATATTCCAGACAATGTGAAGTGACAATGTCGGTGATCTCTATTATTTCCTATGGGAGATACATCGCCACTTGTTGACACAGTAAGGTCCGAACCCAAACAGGCAGTTGCTCGATGTTTTGAATATCGGGCCTTAGTGCGTGAGTGATAAATATATTTAGTGCACCACTTTTATTCTGGCCCTTTATGTTAACCCTCAGTAAAGGTAAAGTTCTGTTTAGAAGCCATAAGCACTGATGATTGGCAGAGTCATGCAACTGCTAATGCTGATTGGTCCACCATCTGTTTCCTGCTTGAGACCTGTAACAAATTAGATCATGCCATTTTTCCACTGCAATGTCTATTTAATATACATGAAGGTTCTTATCATACATCTTTTAAGCTATTTATAATTTTTTTAAACCATGAACCATTTTAGTAAAAGAAGCAAGGGCATAATGGTTTACATAGGTACATAGTTTCCTTTGTTGAAGAAACAGCAATGCACTTCTGGGACCTAGCTGAACACATCAGATGAGCCAAAAGCATGAGGCAAATATGTGCAGTCACTGTTCAGCAGTTCCTGAGCCTACCTAGGTATCCTTTTCAGCAAATGATGCCAAGAGAACAAAACCAATTAGATATTAGAAGTAAAATGGAAAGTTGTTTAAAATGATCTGCTCTATCTGAATGATGAAATAAAAAAATAAAGCTTTCATGGTTCACATAGAGTATGCAACATTACGAGACAATGCTTCTATTAGCAAATTTACTTCTCTTGCTGTCCTTTGTTTAAAACCATACCTAGGTTATTGCCGTGGAATCTGTTGGCGCTCTACAAATAACCGATAATAATAGATAGGCTCATGAGCAGCAATGCACTAATAGCAGTTAGCTGGTGAATGATGGCTGCACACATATGTCTTTTGTCATTGGCTCACCAGCTAGCTCCAAGTTGTGCATTGCTGCTCTGGAACAGACTATAATTATGTGTAAAATCCATTTTCAGTTATCTGCCAATAGTGCAACAATAAAATGATCTGACATATTACTGCAGTGTCTGTCACTTTAAACGGATAGAAAAGTAAAAAATAAACTTGCATGATTCAGATAGAGCGTGTAGTTTTAAGACACTTTTAAATTTAGTTCTATTTTCAAATGTGCTTTGTTCTCTTGGTATCCCTTGTTGAAAATGAATACGCACATATAATGCACTAGTGGGAGCTAGCTGCTGATTGGTGCCTGCACACATTTGTCTCTTCTTATTGGCTAACTAGATGTGTTCAGCTAGCTGTCAGTAGTGCAATGCTGCTGATTCAGCAAAGGATAACAAGAGAATGAAACAAATTTGATAATAGAAATACATTGGAAAGTTGTTTATAATTGCATGTTATATCCAAATTACGAAAGAAACATTTTGGGTTTCCTATCCCTTTAAGTCTCCCTGAAGATTTTTATTCCAGTAGAAAATGATAAACAAAATGATCCTGTCAGTTATTTCTATGTAAGCCTATGTTTACATGCAAACAAAACATGTTCAAACCAGAGTAAAGTTTCTGCTCTCAGGGTTTACACAAAACATGACCACAGCCAACACTATCTCTATACAAAGTACTTTTATACTAATTTTGCATCACTGTACAGAGGGACAGATATATAGATAGATAGATAAATAGATAGATAATAGATAAATAGATAGATAAATAGATAATAGATATATAGATAGATACATATATAGATAGATAACAGATATATATATATATTAAATAGATAGTAAAACAGATGATAGATAGATAACAGATATATTTATATAGATAGATAGATATAGACAACTAGATAGACAGATAGATCGATAATAGATAAACAGATGATAGACAGATATAGATAAATATAGAGGTAGATAAATTGATAGATAGATGATAGATAGATAGACAATAGATAAACAGATGATAGATAGATATAGATAAATTGATAGCTAGATAGATAGCTAGATAGATAGATAGATAGATATAGATAAATTGATAGCTAGATAGGTAGATAGATAGATAGATAGATAGATAGATAGATAGATAGATAGATAGAGATAGATCTGATGGTCACATAAATAATTTTTATATTTTATAATGTATTCTATTTGCTTCCTAAAGATTATTTCCTGTATGTTGACATGGCCGTGGTTCCTGTTCTCCAGTTAAATTGTATAACTGATTTTAAAAAAACACTCCCTGCAGCCTTATCATTATCTCACATATTTTCCTTTGGCTGTCACAGTCCACAATCTATATTTGCCTAAGCACTGTACGCTGTTTCCTGGGTATCCATTAGTCACAGACTCCTCCTCCCTCAGCCCAGCCCATTTTGAGACAGGTAAACTGGTTCTCAGCTGCTAGTTGCAGCTTTTTTTTCCTACTCTATTTTACAGACTTTTCATGGAAGCTACAAACCCAGAATGTAAAAGATCTTTTGGAATCTGAATATACAATTTTCTCCCATGAGATTTAATCGGTGACTGCTTTGTTTACATGACAACAACTTGTTGAATAAGCATGGCTTTTGGGAAGAGTTCCAGAGATCCGTTCAGCACCCCTGTGGGGCATCTAATTGGTGAGTGAGACCTGTATGCAGCTGTTTAATAACACCGAGAGTGTACACTGCCCCTTGAATTGTGTTTCACATATAGGTAACTATATTCCAGGTTTGTTCACTGTGAGAAAGAATACAGGAACACTTTTTTTCCAGCATATAAGGGGTGTTATTTATACAATCTAAAAAAACAAAACCTGCTTTGCAGAAAGATCTAAGGTGTTTAATTATATGACAGAAGAAGAATATAGGGGGATTCAGCCACAAATACATAGGGTTTCATTCCATGCAGTTCTTGGTTCTAAGCAGTGATTTTGTATTCAGTATGGTAGAGAATGAAGCAAACACATAACAAAGATACAATTACTGGCCATGCAAATCCAAGTGTGTCGTGTTGTGCTCACCTGTATGTGTAGACGTTGTCTAATGATAACATATACACGAGGCCTATAATTAGGAACCTTAAGAATAATAAGTACATACTGTGTATGGAAAGTGAATAATATAACAAAACTGGCCCATAATATGATTTAAAGATCAAATCAACCCAATTCACTAACAGTTCAGAAAACTTTTTAGAGATAAAATCTCACAAGCTTCCATGAGTTAGCATTCCAACTTTTAGTGAATAAGGATAATATAGAAATTGGAAAACGTATCTCTCATCCAGGGACGGATACTAGGCCTGGGCTTAAGGCAACATCATTTAGAGTGGGTAGCAAATTTTGAAAGGTAGATTCAAGAGCTAAAATGTTAGGGTTGATAGGTTCGGGGTTCTTCAGGTTTCCCAGTGCCTGAAGCAGTACAAAAACTAGATATGTCACTGATTTCATCAAAATAATTGAAATTCTTAGGTAATGTAGGTCTTTTTTTTTTTCTAATACACTTTATGGTACCTTAATGAAGGTGACGGTGACAAGAGTACCTTACTGGAGGTGACAACAAGGCATATTGTTTTTATTTATAATTGTAACAAAATGTTACCTTGTACTACAAATGATATTGCAGAGCTACACAAGGAAGGTCATATGTCTTACTGGTTTTTATACATATTTTTGTACACCCACAAACCTTCACAAACACACACCTACACACATCTACATACACACAAACACACCTACACACACACACACCTACACACACACACATCTACATACACACAAACACACCTATACACACTCCTACATACACACACACCTACACATACGTATGCACAGACAGAAACCTACACACACCTACACATGAGCGCGTGCACATATATACACACCTGCATACACACACACACACACACCCCTACACAAACACACACACATACACCTACATACAAACAAAAACACCTACATACACACAAACACACCTACACATATGTACGCACAGACACACACTTACACATGTGCGTGCCCACATACAGTATACTCACCTACATACACACACCTACACAAACACACACAGACCTAGATACACATAAACACTCCTACACATACAGACACACCTACACATGCACTCGAACACATATACACATCTACACAAACATTCAAACACCTACACATACCCACACACACATTATATATATATATATATATATAGAGAGAGAGAGAGAGAGAGAGAGAGAGAGAGAGAGAGAGTTAGAAAAAGGCATGCACTCTCTGGATTTGTGCAAAAAAGTGCTTTAATGGAACGTCAAACAGGTAACGTTTCGGGGATCAATCACCCCTTCATCAGACCAAGTGAACAAACACTAGTGATTATAACAGGTGTGAACCCCACCCCCAATCAAAGAAGAACAGCCCATCTTGTAACAGGAAATGACATAGAAATATTTAAAATTCCAAATAAGATTCTATGTCAAATATAAGTGATCAGAAATAACATAATATAGGGCTGTATACATAATATATACACACAGTGTTAACCATTAAAAAAGGGAAGAAAAGTAAAATAAAATAATTAAAAGTAAAAATATATACACAATAGGGTCCTAATAAGTGAGTTCTATCCATCGATCCTCATTATGATGCGGGAGAGAGAGAGAGAGAGAGCTACTACAGGGACTAGTGTCGCAACTAGTAATATAAACTTGTCATATACAATTCAGTACCAAACCTTGAAATAACAGAACCGGATAATAGACATGCACTGCGTTGTCTATTCGTGTTGTGTCTACGTTGAGGGCCTTTCGCTTACACAATTTATATGAGTTTATATGCGTTTGGAGCGATCTTGATACACTGTATGTAATTGCTAATACTATCTAAGACCTGTGAGATTTTAGCGATCTACTTAAGACATGACGCAGTCTGACACGCCCTCGTCTTGAATACTTGGCGTTCTAAATGTGCTTTGTTTGTAGCAGTGCATGTCTATTATCCGGTTCTGTTATTTCAAGGTTTGGTATTGAATTGTATATCACAAGTTTATATTACTAGTTGTGACACTAGTCCCTGTAGTAGCTCTCTCTCTCTCCCGCATCATAATGAGGATCGATGGATAGAACCCACTTATTAGGACCCTATTGTGTACAGTATATATTTTTAATTTTGAATTATTTTATTTTATTTTTCTTCCCTTTTTTAATGGTTAACACTGTGTGTATATATTATGTATACAGACCTATATTATGTTATTTCTGATCACTTATATTTGACATAGAATCTTATTTGGAGTTTTATATATTTGTATGTCATTTCCTGTTACAAGATGGGCTGTTCTTCTTTGATTGGGGGTGGGGTTTACACCTGTTATAATCACTTGTGTTTGTTCACTTGTTCACTTGGTCTGATGAAGGGGTGATTGATCCCCAAAACGTTACCTGTTTGACGAGCCATTAAAGCACCTTTTTGCACAAATCCAGAGAGTGCATGCCTTTTTCTAACTTTGTGAGTACACTTGCCTGCACCCTGGTAGTTGCCCTTTAGGTGAGAGTGCGCTCTACATTGGAATTTTATATATATATATATATATATATATATATATATATATATATACATATATACACATACGTTTATACAAATACACATACACACAAACATATACCTACAAAAACACATACACACATCTATACACACACACATACATACACACATACATACATACATACATACACACACACACACGCACGCACACACACATACACACACACATACATACACACATACATACATACACACATATATATATATATATATATATAAATACACACATACGTTTATACAAATACACATACACACAAACATATACCTACAAAAACACATACACACATCTATACACACACACACACATATACACAAACACGCACAGACACATGCACCATTGCAGAAAAATACAAATGCAGACTGTGTTCGTTCAATAAATGATATAAATTTGACTATAAATAATGTCCAGTTGATATCACTATGGGCCTGATAATCAAAACCTTGCAGCTCATGTGAGATGATCTAAGAAGTCTCGTTGGTGCAGCAAGTCCCTTTAAAGAATTTAAAAACGCAAATGTTATCTTGAGACATGTTAATGTAGTTATGTAATGTTCTTTATGTGAAACAGAGACTTCTACATTACAATAC
Source organism: Bombina bombina (assembly GCF_027579735.1). Taxonomy (NCBI): domain Eukaryota; kingdom Metazoa; phylum Chordata; class Amphibia; order Anura; family Bombinatoridae; genus Bombina; species Bombina bombina. The sequence goes on along the minus strand of NC_069499.1, from coordinate 1,520,466,299 downwards.
AAGGATTTCTCTCCATGGCGGCAAAGTTTTGAATATCAGGCCCTGGGACACAGTCTTCATGGATAAAACCAGCACCAACATGCAAACACTTTCCAGCGTTCCCCACTTCTTGCTATACTGAGTCATGAGAAACATAAAATACTGGGATATGTACCAAGAACAGGTGTGGTCCTGAACAAGCCTCTCCCTTTATTCTGTATTTATACTCAATGCATCCCGTATTGTTAACATCATGGTTCATTATGTTCTACTAAATTTGCTTACTGGAGCTTGAGATCTGTAGCAAAACCTTATTATTTTATAAGAGAGAGTTTAGCTTATCAGCGAGTGAGCTATCAATCCTTAAGGCCCTGTTGTAAACAGACATGCACTTCCTGATTGCTTTAAAATAAACTGCTTTAACATAATAAATGCAAAAACATTTAACATATGTGAATTGTGCCCTTTGATATGTATAAATGAGGATGATAATATGATCAACATATTAACTCTCTAGAGTCTAGAGCTGTGTTTTTTAGCCCCAGTCCTCAAGGGACACTAACAGGACAAAGTTATTTGATCTATAGAGCACAGGTGAAATAATCAGCTGATGAGTGAGAGGTTAGTAACCATGGTTAATGATCAGCTGATTATTTCACTAGTGCTCTAGTAAATATCTAGTCCAGATAGCACCTTGAAAACTAGAGTTGAAAAACTCTGGTCTAGAGCATGCTAGTGTATGTAATAGTGAACTACTGTAAACACAGTTAAAATGTTTCCCAGAAGTCAATAATCCCATTTAGAGGCATTTTTTGTAGAAATTTCTCTCATTTTCCTCAAAAATGTAGACTGAGGGGGGCGGAGCTAGCCAACACCGAGAGAAGTCATCCATCTGTATAGCTCCTGAACCTTTTAAAAAATAAATACAATTTAAGAGCCATACTTCCACTGGGATTGGACTTAATTCCTCCTAACAGACTACCGACTACCCCCGGTTGGACTTGAGAGCAGATCCGGACGTGTGCCTTATCAAAAATAAAGTTTCTGAGTGAGATCGTGAAACGCTGAGGCCTGGGGCCTTTCCAGCTGAGGGAGTAGCGAGACGGTCGGAGTGAGATCAATCGGTCTCACTCGACATTCATTTGGCCACAACTGCAGGAGGATTTGAGCTCTAACAGCACAACTAGGAGTTAGAGATCGCTGGAAGCGGTGGCTGGGTGAATCATCGGCTAGGAAGGCTGGGGCTGAGGTTTGGCGCAAGTCGCCATTTTCAAGGTGCGCAATAATTGAGAGCCCGGCCCCAGACCCCTGATTAAATCTAGCCCCAAAAACTACAATTCAGACCTTGCAACAGAGTTCCAATATAACCCCCCACAGTGCTCTTTATGGTATGTGAATGAAGCTGTGAAGCAGTGATAAGGGGAGGACATTAACGTTTGTGCAGCCCGCAAACCACAGCAGCTACAAACCTTAGCTTCCCAAATAACACAATTCTTCCCCAAGGAACCTAATAAAAAAATAAGGAAGCAACACTTACACCTCCTGCTTTGTTGGGGGATCTTTGTTCAGGAGGGAACATAAGACCTATACAGTCTCCAACATTTGAATCCCCAGACATCCACACTATCAGGCTCTGCTGCATAGTAGATTGGATTCACCAGCAGTAAACCTACACTATATTAACACCAACCTAGTGTCACACAACAGTACTCACTCCCTATCCCTTTTCTTGCCAACCTGTGTGTTGGTGGGTCATATGATCAACTCCCTTCCCGTGATCGCCCTGTGAGGGTAACCTCCCTGGGGAGCTGAGTGCCACAGCAGCCCAATTAACTTGCTTGGGGGATCAGAGGGCCCACTAACGATTGAGGAGTGAAAAATCACTAAGATCCATGTCTCTTTCTACATTTATCTAACCATTAGCAATAAAAATAAGAGATAACCCCGACATTGCTGGAATTCAAATTGGGCCCCAGAATTATAAGGTCTCATTATTTGCGGATGATATCATACTCACACTTACCAAACCACTCCTGTCACTCCCGTCTCTATATTCTATTATCCACATATTTGGACTCCTGTCGGGCTACAAAATTAATGAAGATAAATGTGAGGCCATAGGAGTTTATCTCCCGCAACAGACAAAAAAACTTCTAGAAATCAACTTCTCATTCAGATGGCCTAAACAAACGCTTAGATATTTGGGAATCAATTTGACAGCCAAAGTATGTAACCTTTACAAAGCTAACTACACTCCAATGTTTAAGCACATTAATCAGTTAATGACCAAGTGGGCTAAATCTAGAATATCCCTCTATGGCAGAATTCTTATGGCCAAGATGACAGTTCTCCCTAAACTCCTCTATCTATTTAGGTCCCTACCACTTACTGTACTAATGCTTGAGTTATGCAAAATCCAGAAAGATATATTACATTTTATATGGCAGGGTAAAAGAGCACGCATAAACAAACAGCTGATGCTCAGAGGCCGAGTGGAGGGTGGAATTGGGGTTCCTAATTTGATTGCCTTCTATCAAGCAGCACACATGGCACAAACACTTCACTGGGCCAAACATGAGAGTGACAGGCAGTGGGTCGAACTGGAGGCCAGGTTCATTGATTTGGATAGAATAGACAGAATCCTCTGGACTCCCAAAAACAAAAGACCGCAGAGAAAAGTTGTTTTCATAGCTATTGAGCATATACAGTTGTGGGACAAGTTAACCCAAAAATTTCCCTTGCTAAACCGAAATTCCATTCTCACACCCCTTGTGGATATAGATTCTCCAATAGAACAGACACTGGAAACCAAATGGGCCAACAAAGGCCTATACAGAATAGCAGATGCTTTGACACATAATAAACTCATATCTTATGATCATTATACAAAGCTAGATGGTGCAAAAGGCTTTCAATGGTTCCATTACCTTCAATTAAAATCCAGAATTGGCGGATACTGGGTGGGGAAACGGGGAGCATCGGCACTAGGTTTGAGGGGTTGTACTTGTCTAAAGAAGTAATCAGAAGTTACATTTTTAAGTTGTATTCAATTTTCAATACTACTAGTAGAACTGTTAAGCCAACTTTCATGATAAAATGGGAAGAGGAGCTGAGTACCACTTGGACACTTGAGCAATGGGAAGAAAACATATTTGGTGGTATGGCCTTCTCAGTAAATGCCTTCCTAAAAGAGAATCTTATGAACGTCGCCTATAAGTGGTAAATATACATAGCAAGATTCCACAACACATCAGAGTCAGGAAACCAAATATGTTACAGAGGTTGTGGGGAACGAGGCACATATCTTCATATGTGGTGGGTTTGTACCAAAATTAGAGGTATATGGGAAGAAACATCTAAATTTCTAGAGAAGTTGTTTTCTAAGATAACTCTCACACCAGAACAAGTCCTGTTACACTTTCCAAATAAGGACATTCTCAAACACTATCATAAATTAGCTGAAACGGTATTCACGGTAACAAGATTGAGCATAGCTAAATTTTGGAAATCAGCTCCTCCATCCTATACATATGTGCTACGTAAACTAGAATCCCATTATCTTAGAACTGAACTGACGGCAAAAGATACTTAATAGACAAAGCCAAATTTTTACGGAATGGAAACCCTACATAATGTTTTATGAGGAAACTAGAATGATAATCAGAATAACTGATTCATAAATTAGAAATGTATTTCTATAGTTTGCTGGGATGATACTACGACCTTAAGCTTGATGAATGATATTGATGATTCAGTTTTTTTTCGAACTTAACAGCTTGTTGAATATGGGAATTATTTCAATCTATGTACGAATGTGCAATGTTTTCTATTTTTTGTTATACTTGTTTATTTATTTATAAATAAAGAAAAAAATGTTTTCATCAACAACAAAAAATGTAGACTGAATTTGTACACATAGTGAATGGTTTTATAACAAAAAAGTAACTAACATACACTGTTTAACGAGCAGCAATGCAACACAGAGTGATCAGGTATATAGGAAGTAGACAAACATTGATGCTACAAATGCTGGAAATGTACAAATTGTTGGTGTATAGGCAGTTATCCCCCACACAGTAGACATGTATATATGTAAATCTACATTTATTTTAATTTGCATGTAAGTACAGGTATACTGTCATAATTTTTGACAGTTCACTGAATTCCTGATGCAAAAGCACTCACATGCCTTCTTAAACTTATTTAGGAAACACTCACATTTCTCTCAAACTTAGTATAAAGTATATCCTGTTTTGAACAAAATACCTAATAGAGGGCCTGAATACAAGTGGAGCTGTATTAAACGCTCCCGCTAGCGTGCAAACTTTCCTAACATCTTCCAAAAATATAAATTATGAAAAAAACATAATTTATGTAAGAACTTACCTGATAAATTCATTTCTTTCATATTAGCAAGAGTCCATGAGCTAGTGACGTATGGGATATACATTCCTACCAGGTCCCAAACCTCAAAATGCCCATAAATACACCCCTCACCACACCCACAATTCAGTTTAACGAATAGCCAAGAAGTGGGGTGATAAGAAAAAAGTGCGAAAGCATATAAAATAAGGAATTGGAATAATTGTGCTTTATACAAAATCATAACCACCACAAAAAAAGGGCGGGCCTCATGGACTCTTGCTAATATGAAAGAAATGAATTTATCAGGTAAGTTCTTACATAAATTATGTTTTCTTTCATGTAATTAGCAAGAGTCCATGAGCTAGTGACGTATGGGATAATGACTACCCAAGATGTGGATCTTTCCACACAAGAGTCACTAGAGAGGGAGGGATAAAATAAAGACAGCCAATTCCTGCTGAAAATAATCCACACCCAAAATAAAGTTTAACGAAAAACATAAGCAGAAGATTCAAACTGAAACCGCTGCCTGAAGTACTTTTCTACCAAAAACTGCTTCAGAAGAAGAAAATACATCAAAATGGTAGAATTTAGTAAAAGTATGCAAAGAGGACCAAGTTGCTGCTTTGCAGATCTGGTCAACCGAAGCTTCATTCCTAAACGCCCAGGAAGTAGAAACTGACCTAGTAGAATGAGCCGTAATTCTCTGAGGCGGAGTTTTACCCGACTCAACATAGACAAGATGAATTAAAGATTTCAACCAAGATGCCAAAGAAATGGCAGAAGCTTTCTGGCCTTTTCTAGAACCGGAAAAGATAACAAATAGACTAGAAGTCTTACGGAAAGATTTCGTAGCTTCAACATAATATTTCAAAGCTCTAACAACATCCAAAGAATGCAACGATTTCTCCTTAGAATTCTTAGGATTAGGACATAATGAAGGAACCACAATTTCCCTACTAATGTTGTTGGAATTCACAACTTTAGGTAAAAATTCAAAAGAAGTTCGCAACACCACCTTATCCTGATGAAAAATCAGAAAAGGAGACTCACAAGAAAGAGCAGATAATTCAGAAACTCTTCTGGCAGAAGAGATGGCCAAAAGGAACAAAACTTTCCAAGAAAGTAATTTAATGTCCAATGAATGCATAGGTTCAAACGGAGAAGCTTGAAGAGCTCCCAGAACCAAATTCAAACTCCAAGGAGGAGAAATTGACTTAATGACAGGTTTTATACGTACCAAAGCTTGTACAAAACAATGAATATCAGGAAGAATAGCAATCTTTCTATGAAAAAGAACTGAAAGAGCAGAGATTTGTCCTTTCAAAGAACTTGCGGACAAACCCTTATCTAAACCATCCTGAAGAAACTGTAAAATTCTCGGTATTCTAAAAGAATGCCAAGAAAAATGATGAGAAAGACACCAAGAAATATAAGTCTTCCAGACTCTATAATATATCTCTCGAGATACAGATTTACGAGCCTGTAACATAGTATTAATGACAGAGTCAGAGAAACCTCTTTGACCAAGAATCAAGCGTTCAATCTCCATACCTTTAAATTTAAGGATTTCAGATCCTGATGGAAAAAGGGACCTTGTGACAGAAGGTCTGGTCTTAACGGAAGAGTCCACGGTTGGCAAGAGGCCATCCGGACAAGATCCGCATACCAAAACCTGTGAGGCCATGCCGGAGCTACCAGCAGAACAAACGAGCATTCCTTCAGAATCTTGGAGATTACTCTTGGAAGAAGAACTAGAGGCGGAAAGATATAGGCAGGATGATACTTCCAAGGAAGTGATAATGCATCCACTGCCTCCGCCTGATGATCCCGGGATCTGGACAGATACCTGGGAAGTTTCTTGTTTAGATGGGACGCCATCAGATCTATTTCTGGAAGTTCCCACATTTGAACAATCTGAAGAAATACCTCTGGGTGAAGAGACCATTCGCCCGGATGCAACGTTTGGCGACTGAGATAATCCGCTTCCCAATTGTCTATACCTGGGATATGAACCGCAGAAATTAGACAGGAGCTGGATTCCGCCCAAACCAAAATTCGAGATACTTCTTTCATAGCCAGAGGACTGTGAGTCCCTCCTTGATGATTGATGTATGCCACAGTTGTGACATTGTCTGTCTGAAAACAAATGAACAATTCTCTCTTCAGAAGAGGCCAAAACTGAAGAGCTCTGAAAATTGCACGAAGTTCCAAAATATTGATCGGTAATCTCACCTCCTGAGATTCCCAAACTCCTTGTGCTGTCAGAGATCCCCACACAGCTCCCCAACCCGAGAGACTTGCATCTGTTGAAATTACAGTCCAGGTCGGAAGCACAAAAGAAGCCCCCTGAATTAAATGATGGTGATCTGTCCACCATGTTAGAGAGTGTCGAACAATCGGTTTTAAAGATATTATTTGAGAAATCTTCGTGTAATCCTTGCACCATTGCTTCAGCATACAGAGCTGAAGAGGTCGCATGTGAAAACGAGCAAAGGGGATCGCGTCCGATGCAGACCTAGAATTTCCATGCATAAGGCTACCGAAGGGAATGATTGTGACTGAAGGTTTCGACAAGCTGCAATCAATTTTAGACGTCTCTTGTCTGTTAAAGACAGAGTCATGGACACTGAATCCATCTGGAAACCCAGAAAGGTTACCCTTGTCTGAGGAATCAAAGAACTTTTTTGTAAATTGATCCTCCAACCATGATCTTGAAGAAACAACACAAGTCGATTCGTATGAGATTCTGCTAAATGTAAAGACTGAGCAAGTACCAAGATATCGTCCAAATAAGGAAATACCACAATACCCTGTTCTCTGAATACAGACAGAAGGGCACCGAGAACCTTTGTAAAAATTCTTGGAGCTGTAGCTAGGCCAAACGGCAGAGCCACAAACTGGTAATGCTTGTCCAGAAAAGAGAATCTCAGGAACTGATAATGATCTGGATGAATCGGAATATGCAGATATGCATCCTGTAAATCTATTGTGGACATATAATTCCCTTGCTGAACAAAAGGCAAGATAGTCCTTACAGTTACCATTTTGAACGTTGGAATTCGTACATAACGATTCAATATTTTTAGATCCAGAACTGGTCTGAAGGAGTTCTCCTTCTTTGGTACAATGAAGAGATTTGAATAAAACCCCATCCCCTGTTCCGGAACTGGAACTGGCATAATTACTCCAGTCAACTCTAGATCTGAAACACATTTCAGAAACGCTTGAGCTTTTACTGGATTTACTGGGACACGGGAAAGAAAAAATCTCTTTGCAGGAGGTCTCATCTTGAAACCAATCCTGTACCCTTCCGAAACAATGTTCTGAATCCAAAGATTGTGAACAGAATTGATCCAAATTTCTTTGAAAAAACGTAACCTGCCCCCTACCAGCTGAGCTGGAATGAGGGCCGCACCTTCATGTGGACTTAGAAGCAGGTTTTGCCTTTCTAGCTGGCTTGGATTTATTCCAGACTGGAGATGGTTTCCAAACTGAAACTGCTCCTGAAGATGAAGGATCAGGCTTTTGTTCTTTGTTGAAACGAAAGGAACGAAAACGATTATTAGCCCTACTTTTACCTTTAGATTTTTTATCCTGTGGTAAAAAAGTTCCTTTCCCACCAGTAACAGTTGAAATGATGGAATCCAACTGAGAACCAAATAATTTGTTACCCTGGAAAGAAATGGAAAGTAAAGTTGATTTAGAAGCCATATCAGCATTCCAAGTTTTAAGCCATAAAGCTCTTCTAGCTAAAATAGCTAGAGACATAAACCTGACATCAACTCTGATAATATCAAAAAAGGCATCACAGATAAAATTATTAGCATGTTGTAGAAGAATAATAATATCATGAGAATCACGATGTGTTACTTGTTGTGCTAAAGTTTCCAACCAAAAAGTTGAAGCTGCAGCAACATCAGCCAAAGATATAGCAGGTCTAAGAAGATTACCTGAACACAGATAAGCTTTTCTTAGGAAGGACTCAATTTTCCTATCTAGAGGATCCTTAAACGAAGTACCATCTGACGTAGGAATAGTAGTACGTTTAGCAAGGGTAGAAATAGCCCCATCAACTTTAGGGATTTTGTCCCAAAATTCCAATCTGTCAGACGGCACAGGATATAAATGCTTAAAACGTTTAGAAGGAGTAAATGAATTACCCAATTTATCCCATTCTTTGGATATTACTGCAGAAATAGCATTAGGAACAGGAAAAACTTCTGGAATAACCACAGGAGCTTTAAATACCTTATCCAAACGTTTAGAATTAGTATCAGGAGGACCAGAATCCTCTATTTCTAAAGCAATTAGTACTTCTTTAAGTAAAGAACGAACAAATTCCATTTTAAATAAATATGAAGATTTATCAGCATCAACCTCAGAGACAGAATCCTCTGAACCAGAGGAGTCATCAGAATCGGAATGATGATGTTCATTTAAAAATTCGTCTGTAGGAAGAGAAGTTTTAAAAGATTTTTTACGTTTACTAGAAGGAGAAATAACAGACATAGCCTTCTTTATGGATTCAGAAACAAAATCTCTTATATCATCAGAAACATTCTGCACCTTAGATGTTGAAGGAACTGCAACAGGCAATGGTACTTTACTAAAGGAAATATTATCTGCTTTAACAAGTTTGTCATGACAATCAATACAAACAACAGCTGGAGAAATGGCTACCAAAAGTTTACAGCAGATGCACTTAGCTTTGGTAGATTCAGCACTTGACAGCGATTTTCCTGTAGTATCTTCTGACTCAGATGCAACGTGAGACATCTTGCAATATGTAAGAGAAAAAACAACATATATATAAAGCAAAATTGATCAAATTCCTTAAATGACAGTTTCAGGAATGGGAAAAAATGCCAAGAACAAGCCTCTAGCAACCAGAAGCAATAAAAAATGAGACTTAAATAATTGAGACTAAAGTGACGCCCATATTATTTGGCGCCTAAATGCTTTTGGCGCCAAAATGACGCCACATCCGGAACGCCGACATTTTTGGCGCGAAATAACGTCAAAAAATGACGTAACTTCCGGCGACACGTATGACGCCGGAAACGGAAATAGAATTTTGCGCCAAAAAAGTCTGCGCCAAAAATGACGTAATAAAATGAAGCATTTTCAGCCCCCGCGAGCCTAATAGCCCACCGGGAAGAGTCAAATTTTTGAAGGTAAGAAAAAATGAATAAATCAAAAAATGCATTATCCCAAATATGAAACTGACTGTCTGAAAATAAGGAAAGTTGAACATTCTGAGTCAAGGCAAATAAATGTTTGAATACATATATTTAGAACTTTATAAACAAAGTGCCCAACCATAGCTTGGAGTGTCACAGAAAATAAGACTTACTTACCCCAGGACACTCATCTACATATAGCAGATAGCCAAACCAGTACTGAAACGAGAATCAGCAGAGGTAATGGTATATATAAGAGTATATCGTCGATCTGAAAAGGGAGGTAAGAGATGAATCTCTACGACCGATAACAGAGAACCTATGAAATAGACCCCGTAGAAGGAGATCACTGCATTCAAATAGGCAATACTCTTCTCACATCCCTCTGACATTCACTGCACGCTGAGAGGAAAACCGGGCTCCAACTTGCTGCGGAGCGCATATCAACGTAGAATCTAGCACAAACTTACTTCACCACCTCCATCGGAGGCAAAGTTTGTAAAACTGAATTGTGGGTGTGGTGAGGGGTGTATTTATGGGCATTTTGAGGTTTGGGAAACTTTGCCCCTCCTGGTAGGAATGTATATCCCATACGTCACTAGCTCATGGACTCTTGCTAATTACATGAAAGAAATTAGAAGTATGTTTTTGTACAAAAGCTGACATCTAAATTAAAGGTGAATAAGTAACACTTGAAATAGTATACCCAGTGTTCATCTGATGCCACTCCCACAGTCGCTATGTGCAGCTCAATCAGTTAGTGATTGCAGATGGATTTTCATGCCCTTTTTTATATATATTAAATATTATTCATAAATCATAATGCAATAGTGCTGCAAAAGGAAAATTATTCCAAAAATGTATGCAGGTTTAATAAGAGGGGGGAAAGTTATGGATGCAGTATATGGCAGTTACAGTTGTGAAGGGAATAATGGTAATCTACCAGATTGTTGTATGCCTCTTTAGCTCTAAATCACTGTAAATCGGTTTAAACATAACAAAATCGCTGCATATTTTTAATATGTGGACAAAATTATATTATTCATTAATACTTGACAATACAATTGGTTTCCTAGGTTTATTTTAGCTGGTCAATGGAGAGTTTTGAGTTTTTGTTGGTTGCTAAATCTTATATACCCAGCAACCTGCACTAATAAGACAACTATTTAGCTTTCATTCTGATGACTTAGGAGTTTAGTAAATAAAACGCATCGTTGTCTAGGTAGCCTAAATTCTTTATTATTATATCATCTTTGAAAATACCAAAATAAGTATGGTTCAAAGGAAGTAAAGAATGTTCTATATATGTTATTTTTTACCACAGTATAATTTCCTTGTAAAAGGGGAATTTTCCCTTTCTAAAATAACTTAGCTTCTTGTTTTTGGAACTTTAAAGTGATATTAAATTCAGTTTGTATATCCATAGTGTAAACCAGCAGTTAATCACTAAATATGCATTAATAACTATAATTTTGTTAGCAAATTTTACATTATTTAGCATCACAGTGACTAACCCAAGGAAATATCTATATTTTTACTATATCTCCACTGAAGTGGCCAATTAGAGAGCTATATAAATGAATTTCTATAATGAACAAGCAATCACTGTGTAGTATGTGCACACCAGCCTCACTGAGGGAAGTAAAAATATCACAATTTTTACAATTAGATTACAGGAAAATGAGTCAACATAAATATTTTTTTACTAATTAAAGGATTATAAAATACAGTAGAATTGCATAATTAACAGTCAAATATGACTTACTGTGTATATCATCACTGTGGAAGTCACTTAAATGGAGCTTAGATATGCATGCTGGACGTTACAGACTTAGAAAAAGTTCAAAGAAGGGCCCAAAACTAATAAGGGGAATGGAGAATGTAAGCTATGAGAAGAGGTTAGTCAAACTTGGTCTGTTTTCTCTAGAAAAGACACTTGAGAGGTGACATGATTACTTTATATAAATATATTGAAGACCCATATACAGATATGGCGGAAGCACTATTTATGCCAAGAAAATTGTTTGGGACATGAGGTCACAATTTAAGGCTGGAGGAAAGGAGATTTTATCTCCAGCAATGTAAACTTTTTTTCACTGTAAGAGCAATTAAATTGTGGAACTCATTTCCTAAGGAGGTAGTAAATGCCAGTACCTTAGATACATTTAAAAATGGTTTAGATACATTTCTGACTAGAAACAGAATTCAGGGATTTGATTACTGCTATTAAATGGGTCACCTTTTTAATAAGATTAATTTAGGATCAACTGGAGCTTTTATTGTAGATAAATTAAGATTTGTATAAGTTGAAGTCGGTGTCTCTTTTCAACCTCATCTACTATGTTACTATGCTGGTATCAGGCTCACTGGGCTATCACTGGATTTCTCAGGAGTGAGACAGTCTAGTGATGCCCAATAAATCGTCTGGCTTGTCTCAAACCCTCCCTTTCTCTCCCTGTGAGCACATAGGTCAATAAAAGTGTGACATTTATTTTAAGAAAGTGTATTATTTATGTATTTTTTTTTATAAATTTTATTTTAATTAAGTGGGGGGGTTTTTTGTTTGTTTTTTATCCCAAAATCTTATTATTTGCCCCTGGTGATCAAATGGATACATAAAATGTGTCTTTCTCCACATCTATAGATTTGTGTAGCAGTTTTGTATTGGGTGACCGCTATTAAGCATACAGCCCAAGCATAGCAAATTTTAGTAAAGTGATGGTATAGAATAGAATTTGTATTGTTTTAAAAGATAATCCCTTTATTACCCATTCCCCAGTTTTGCATAACCAACACAGTTATATTAATATACTTTTTACCTCTGTGATTACCTTGTATCTAAGCATCTTCTGACAGCGCCCTGATCACATGACTTTTTATTTACTATCTATTGACTTGCATTTAGTACTGTGTTGTGCTAAATCTTAAATAACTCCTCGGGCGTGAACACATTGTTATCTATATGGCCCACATGAACTAGCAGTCTCCTGTTGTGAAAAGCAAATAAAAAAGCATGTGCTTAAGAGGCTGTCTATAGAGCCTTTGAAACAGGCAGGAATTTAGAGGTTTAAATGTTATAAAGTATATTAATCTAGCAATGTTGGTTGTGCAAAGCTGGGGAATGGATAATAAAGGCGTTAAATATCTTTTTAAACAATAATAATTTTAGTGTAGACTGTCCCTTTAAAAGATTAATGGGACCCTTTGAAAATATATGAATTTTGCAATTTACTTACATTAGCAAAAACGTGTCTAGTAAAAGTTATTACTATTTCAGCAGCATATGCACATATGCTACATGTGACTAGTGCATCAGGATTTAAACACCAGGCCTGCTCAGCTGTGTATAAATGCCAGTGAAGACTTAATTTGTGTCATAGAAGCCACTGCTGACTCTCTGAGAAGGTGTGGGGTTTTGTTGCTAGTGTATGGGGCCCTTACAGCATATCTGCATATTCTGCTGAAAAACAGAAATAACTTTTACTGGAAGCTTTTTTGCCAATGGAAGTACAATGCAAATATGTTTCCTTTTAGAAATGAAATACACCCATTTTTCATTTCAAGTTTGCCCTTTGTATCTTTTTAAATCTATGTTCTCTGCATTTTACATTACTCACTTCAAACCTAATCAAGGAGTAACAGAAGACTCCATAACATTTCTCATAAATATCAGAACTTTCTTTAGACTTATTTTTTATGAAGGAGGAACTTAGCAAGAATGTTCTTTTTAGTAAATACTGTGTTGGAGAATTAGAGAATGTGTACTTTTTACTACCATGAAAAGGTCTTCGAACTAAATTTTGTAAAAGATGATCAATTCATTTCAAATATGAGATCTCCTTTATAATGAGTTTTTTTTTGTCAACCTCCATTTTTTTCCTTTGATTGCCAGTGCCGGATTGCATTTCTCATGTGTTAATAACAATGCACATTCATACACCATATTCATCTACAGGATTACGATTGGCTAGTGAGGGTCCTTTTGTTCTGGAGACAAGGACATAAAGAAAAAAAGGATTAAAACATATACTTATTATACAAAAGAAATCTGTATTATTCATTGCATAATGTATCTCAGATAGGAAGCTGCAGTTTCAGACAGTTCAAACAGTTTTCAATTTGTGTTTCATGCCCCTTTAAGGTTTTTTGCTACATTGTTGCTACAGTTTTTGCTACACTAAAGTAGATGCATTTTTTAAAAAAAAAGTTTCACTTTATTTCCATGATCAAATTGTGCACAATCTTTTTTATGCATACTTTTCTAAAGGCACTAGCTCCTAGTGAGCTTTTGCAAGAGTTCAATGTATGCGTAATGCACATATATGTCTGTGATTGGCTGATGACTGTCACATGATACAATAGGCAGGGAGATGAAAGGAAACTTAGAAATGTGTAAGGCGAAAATCAACTGCATGTCTTAAATTCACAGGAAGTGTTATTTTATTGTCCTTTTATTATGCATTTGCTGATTATGCAATTGTACGTTGTTTAATGATCCTTTAAGCAATTTTGAGCGTGAAACAGTTGTTGGTTGTGGGGGGGGGGGCGTTGAGCATATCTAGATACTGTAGGGCTTACAGAGAATGGCGCAAAAAACAAAAACATTCAGCAAACAGCAATTCTGTGGTGAAAATGCTTTATTATTGAGGATGGTCAGAGGAGCGCAATGAAGTTGACCAAAAGACAACAGTAACTAAAATAATCACACAATACAACATTGCTATGAAGAAGTGCTTCTCTGAATGCACAACACATTTAGCCTTGACGTGCATAGGCTACAGATGCAGAAGAGCAAACCTGGTTCCACTTCTGTCAGCTAAGAACAGGAATCAGCTAAGAACGTATCATGTCCGCCGCACATCGATAAATGCAGACAGCAATACCGCCCCCTGCAGATTCGTGGCCGCTAGCAGGGGGTGTCAAACAGCCCGATCGTATTCAATCGGGCTTATTGCTTTCCACCACCTCAGAGGTGGCAGACGAGTTAAGGAGCAGCGGTCTTAGGACCGCTGCTTCTTAACCTCCGCTTCAGGCAGAACTAAAGCGGAGTGGGTTGGAAGCAGCATCCGCTGATTCATAAATCGATCCCTGAGTGTTTATCGGCTTGCAGGTATATACTTTAAGATCAATTGTCATCTTTATTCACAAGAGTAACAAAGGAAAGTCACTTCCAAGCAGCTAAGTCTTGGGTTTTAAAGGGGCATTTAAATCTACAAGAATATATTTTTAAAGAAAATTCATTTTTTTACAGACATTGCATTGCTGACACAATTTTTTTTATAATAATGGAAATTTTGGCTGTCTATCAACAACGCTTCATTACATTAGCTATCTTTATCAAAGTGTTAGCATTCTAAATTTACACATCTTTTATGACGCAAAAATATTTTTTATATATATATATATTGCTATTTTAAACATAGTTTGAGTTTCCTTTTCAGTTCAATTTGCTATTTAAGTTCTCTGGTATGTATCAGTTAATGGCTTCCAGGGATTCTTTAGCATTATGATATTATTGGGAAAGCAAGGTTGCATTGTGTTTTATATAAGAACACAAATTTACTAACATTTTCAATTATAGGTAAACATTCCGTTTTAAATTAATACTTTCTCTTGTAAATGTTAAACTATTTTTTTATGACTTCTTAATGCACTATATCATTTCTCTATGATGAAGTCACATTAGATTATAAGAAGCAAATTTATTAACCCCTCCCTCACAAGCACTGCTTTCAGACTAGTTGTAACTTATTCCTTTTGTGTTTTTGGAACCAGAAGATTTTATTTTTTTATTTTTTTTTAGGATAGATTCCTTAAGATATTTTCTGCAATATTGAGTGCCAGCATTAGTATTAAGTTCTCTGTTATTCTTGCTCCTAAAATCCATTGCCATAGAAACCACATAACCAACTGTTATGAACTGAGCAAGCTATAGATAGTTATGACTTTAAAAATAATGGCATAATTGCTATAAAAATGTGTACAAGGTTATCTAAGAGTCTAATAGGGAAACTTAAAGGCAGTTTAAACCTTATACTGAATCTCCCCAGTGTACTTACACTGTCCGGTTAGGGTCCTTGGGGGGATGACCCAGAAATGTAGTAGTTGGTGCCAGGGCACGGTTGGGTGTGTAGTGTCCACCAGGAGATTTTGCATATCTATACTTAGCACAACCCCACCAAGTAACAATATTCTACATTCAAGGAACCCCAGGGAGTTCTGGTGAACAGGAAGAAGAAGAATTGCCAACAAGGGCATGACAGTGAGCTTCCTCGTGGGTGGGTGGGCTGCTCACATGTCAGTGTCCTCCTCTTCTCTGCTACTGTCACCCCCAAGGGACACTCCTGGGGTAATTTAAAAGACCACACTCAATTCAGTAGAATTACACTATTAACACGTACATAATAAAAAGACAATACAATAGCACTTACTCTGAATTTCAAATAAGCAGTAGATTGTTTTTAAAAAAAAATATTTATTTCTCCAATTTTTTGGGCCCCCTGAATTATGTGACAGACATTAGCCAATCACAGACTAGTATATGTATACCCTGTGAGCTTTTGCACATGCTCAGTAGCTTCCCCAGAATATAAAAATACTGTGCAAAATTTGATAATGGAAGTTAATGGGAAAGTGTCTTAAAACTGCGTTCTCTAACTGAATCATAAAAGTTTATTTTGACTTGAGTGTCCCTTTAAGTAATCTTGGTGCAGTTAGATATTTGGGAGATAGGGCGCTATTTTAAGTTCAGAAAATAAAAGCACTTTATTTAAGAAAATAAGGGGGAAAAATCATTTAAAAAAAAGTTAAAAAAAACTGTTGTCCTATCCCCTCACTACATGTACAATACGCTTATCACCTATCTCAAGTTGCAAGGAGAGGTCATAAACAAAGTAAATGCAAGCTTAGTCCTGGAAATCCACTTCCAGTAGTATTTCAAATTAACATGTTTGGCATTTAGAGGGTTTAAAGAATACATTTGTGTCTATAGCATATACAGTGATCTAAAGAAAGTGTAATAAACATGCAGTTTTTCTATGTAAACGTTAACTTGTTTTTAAGGTTTGTGCAATGTAGCCAGCAAACTGCAGCTGCATAATGATTATGGAATACAATGGGGGGATTCTCAGTTAAGCTATGATGTTTTGCAAGATTTTCTTTATTATACACTGAAGTGTCATAGCACTTACAGGGCCAGGAGACTATAAAATATTAATATTCTACAGCTTGTACAGAGCAGTATGAAGTCAAAATGTCAATCTGTTCTGTCTAGAAGAGTGAAAGAGAGAGAAAAAGGTAAAGAGATAGAGAGAAAAAAGAAATGAAACGGGAGAGAGAGAGAAACAATCGGCTAGATTTGGAGTTTTGTCGGTAACGACCCGAAAAACTAACGCCGGCTTTTTTCTGGCCGCACCATAAAAATAACTCTGGTATTGAGAGTCCACATAAAGGCTGCGTTAGGCTCCAAAAAAGGAGCGTAGAGCATTTTTAACGCAGCTTCAACTCTCGATACCAGAGTTGCTTACGCAAGCGGCCAGCCTCAAAAACGTGCTCGTGCACGATTCTCCCATAGGAAACAATGGGGCTGTTTGAGCTGAAAAAAACCTAACACCTGCAAAAAAGCCGCGTTCAGCTCTTAACGCAGCCCCATTGTTTGCTATGCGGTAACCCTTCCTACGTCTGCACCTAACACTCTAACATGTACCCCGAGTCTAAACACCCCTAACCTTACACTTATTAACCCCTAATCTGCCGCCCCCGCTATCGCTGACCCCTGTATATTATTATTAACCCCTAATCTGCCGCTCCGTAAACCGCCGCTACTTACATTATCCCTCTGTACCCCTAATCTGCTGCCCTAACATCGCCGACCCCTATATTATATTTATTAACCCCTAATCTGCCCCCCACAACGTCGCCTCCACCTGCCTACACTTATTAACCCCTAATCTGCCGACCGGACCTGAGCGCTACTATAATAAAGTTATTAACCCCTAATCCGCCTCACTAACCCTATAATAAATAGTATTAACCCCTAATCTGCCCTCCCTAACATCGCCGACACCTAACTTCAAACATTAACCCCTAATCTGCCGACCGGAGCTCACCGCTATTCTAATAAATGTATTAACCCCTAAAGCTAAGTCTAACCCTAACACTAACACCCCCCTAAATTAAATATAATTTACATCTAACAAAATTAATTAACTCTTATTAAATAACTTATTCCTATTTAAAGCTAAATACTTACCTGTAAAATAAATCCTAATATAGCTACAATATAAATTATAATTATATTATAGCTATTTTAGGATTAATATTTATTTTACAGGCAACTTTGTATTTATTTTAACCAGGTACAATAGCTATTAAATAGTTAAGAACTATTTAATAGCTAAAATAGTTAAAATAATTACAAATTTACCTGTAAATATTTTGGGGCGCTTTGTTATTTTATTAGGGGGCTTAGAGTAGGTGTAATTAGTTTAAAATTGTTGTAATATTTTTCTTATGTTTGTATATATTTTTTTATTTTTTGTAACTTAGTTCTTTTTTATTTTTTGTACTTTAGCTAGTTTATTTAATTGTATTTATTTGTAGGAATTGTATTTAATTAATTTATTGATAGTGTAGTGTTAGGTTAATTGTAGGTAATTGTAGGTAGTTTATTTAATTAATTTATTGATAGTGTAGTGTTAGGTTTAATTGTAACTTAGGTTAGGATTTATTTTACAGGTAAATTTGTAATTATTTTAACTATTTTAGCTATTAAATAGTTCTTAACTATTTAATAGCTATTGTGCCTGGTTAAAATAAATACAAAGTTACCTGTAAAATAAATATAAATCCTAAAATAGCTATAATATAATTATAATTTATATTGTAGCTATATTAGGATTTATTTTACAGGTAAGTATTTATCTTTAAATAGGAATAATTTATTTAATAAGAGTTAATTAATTTCGTTAGATGTAAATTATATTTAACTTAGGGGGGTGTTAGTGTTAGGGTTAGACTTAGCTTTAGGGGTTAATACATTTATTAGAATAGCGGTGAGGTCCGGTCGGCAGATTAGGGGTTAATAAGTGTAGGCAGGTGGAGGCGACGTTGTGGGGGGCAGATTAGGGGTTAATAAATATAATATAGGGGTCGGCGGTGTTAGGGGCAGCAGATTAGGGGTACATAAGGATAACGTAGGTGGCGGCGCTTTGCGGTCGGCAGATTAGGGGTTAATTATTGTAGGTAGCTGGCTGCGACGTTGTGGGGGGCAGGTTAGGGGTTAATAAATATAATACAGGGGTCGGCGGTGATAGGGGCAGCAGATTAGGGGTACATAAGGATAACGTAGGTGGCGGTCGGCAGATTAGGGGTTAAAAAAAATTATTTGAGTGTCGGTGATGTGGGGGGACCTCGGTTTAGGGGTGCATAGGTAGTTTATGGGTGTTAGTGTACTTTAGAGCACAGTAGTTAAGAGCTTTATAAACCGGCGTTAGCCCAGAAAGCTCTTAACTACTGACTTTTTTCCTGCGGCTGGAGTTTTGTCGTTAGATGTCTAACGCTCACTTCAGAAACGACTCTAAATACCGGAGTTAGAAAGATCCCATTGAAAAGATAGGATACGCAATTTACATAAGGGGATCTGCGGTATGGAAAAGTCGCGGATGAAAAGTGAGCGTTAGACCCTATTTTGAGTGACTCCAAATACCGGCGGTAGCCTAAAACCAGCGTTAGGAGCCTCTAACGTTGGTTTTCACGGCTAACGCCAAACTCCAAATCTAGGTCAATGAGAGCAAAAGAGACATAAAGAGGTAGTGAGATAGAGAGTGAAAGAGAGGAAAAATGAAGGAGAAATGAGGAGAGAGGTAGTGACATAATTAGTCATATTTCTGGTGTTTTATCTATTTATTAAAGGGACTGTAATCTTTCTTATCAGATTGAGCATGCAATTTTAAACAACTTTCTAAATGACTTCTATTATCTAATTTGCTTTCTTCTTTTGGATTCTTTGTTGAAAAGCATACCTAGGTAGGATCATGAACGGCAATACACTACAGGAAGCTAGCTGGTGGTTGCTGACTGCACATATTTGCCTCTTGTCGTATGCCTACCACGACTATATTTAGTAAGCTTGGCTAGAATTGTCTGCAGCCTTCATAATGCATAGGGACCGAATTATCGAGCTCCGAATGGAGCTTGATGCCCCTTGTTTCTGGCGAGAAACAGAAGTTATGAAGCAGCGGTCTAAAGACTGCGGTGGAGAGAAATCAACCCGATCAAATACGATCGGGTTGATTGACACCCCTGCAAGCGACCGATTGGTGATTCTGATGAACTGCTTGTGCAATGATAAATGCCGACAGCGTATGCTGTCGGCATTTATCGATGTGCAGCGGACATGAAACGCTACATCGTATCATGTCCGCTCGCACTTTGATATATATGCCCCATAGTATTAACCAGTATTTCATCATATATACAATCTGCTTGGCAACCTTTGGAAATTACATATACCATTGAAATATCATGGCGCAAGGAATTTTCTTTGGGATTAGCATATGTTGACAGGATGATCTTGGAATATGATGTTTAAAAATGTGTTGCTATAGATATCTAATTTTTATGAGTAAAGTGATAATATTGTATTTACCTTTACAGGCTAACTGTTCTGCTGCCTAATGTCAATTATGTATGATCAATGTTATGAACTAGATATGTGCGATTCGTTTCCGATCGATTCGGAAATTCGGATCGAACCGAATTTCCAAATTAAAATACTGCCGAATTTACCGAATAAATCCGAATTACTTCGGATTTATTTGGTAAATTCGGATGGCCATGGATTACACTACTATTGTACAGTATAAATCTAATCCCACCTAACACTTACCGAAAATCCGAACCGAATCGAACCGAATCCAGCCGAATTTAGTACATAATACTAGTCTAATCCCACCTAACACTTACTGAAATTCCGAATTTCCGAACCGAATCAAACCGAATTCAGCCGAATTTATTTGAATCCGAAACAAATCTGAACCGAATTTATTCGAATCCGAATGAATCCGAAACAAATCCGAACCGAATTGATTAAAATTTTTCCGAATTCGAATTTCTCCGAACCGAAATTTTAAAAAATCCGAATCGAATCGAACCGAACCGAATTTTTTCGCCATGCACATGTCTATTATGAACAGTATTTTTTGTTTATGCAGCTTCCTAGATCTTCTTCTATGTTTTGTATGTAGACATCCTGGTCTGTTTTAGTTTTTGATTTCCATTTACAACAACCAGGGTCAGGCTTAATTAATTTAGCTGAATTACTAATTTAGCCTCAGATATAATGAGCATAGTTCATGATATAATAGGTTTAATTTCTTTATTGCTCCACATTTAGTTTCCTCAGTTTTCCCAAAATTTTAATATACTACCTATTTAAAATGGAGGGTACTGTTTGCTTAAAGGGACACTAAACCCACTTTTTTCTGTCATGATTCAGATAGAGCATGCAATTTTAAGCAACTTTCTAATTTACTCCTATTATCAATTTTTCTTTGTTCTCTTGCTATCTTTATTTGAAAAAGAAGGCATTTAAGCTAAGGAGTCAGCCAATTTTTGGTTGAGGACCCTTGACAGCACTTGTTTATTGGTGGGTGAATTTATCCACCAATCAGCAAGAAAAACCCACTAATCGGTTTGGCATCTAAACTTATGTTAGTTATGTTGGTTATGCAAATCTGGGGAATGGTAAATAAAAGGATTATCTATCTTTTTAAACAATAACATTGTTGGCGTTTACTATCCCTTTAATGACAGTAGAGTGTTAATAACAGCTAAATATTTATTGTGGGTTCGGTTCCAGACCACAGCAATAAAGCGAATATCGCAATAAAGCGAGTCACACAAATTTTTGGGTTTTCCAGTGCATATAGAAAAGTTTACACTATACTGTAGTCTATTAACCGTGCAATAACATTATGTATAAAAAAACAATGTACATATCTAAACTAAAAAAATATTTATTGCTAAAAAAAATGCTAACCATATTCGTGATCTTTTTGCTGGTGGTGTGTATGTGTGTGTGTATATGTATGTGTGTATGTATGTATATGTGTATGTGTGTGTGTATATATATATATATATATATATATACTGTATATATATATATATATATATATATATATATATATGTGTGTGTGTGTGTGCCTACAGTGTATGTGTGTATATATATATATATATATATATGCAGCCAAAAGAAAATGCACTCTCAGGACTTTCATAAACAGGTTACTTTTATTTCTGTAACGTTTTCGGAGGTCTTGCCTCCTTCATCAGCATAAATAAAGTGAAAACAAACAAACTCTTAAATAGTGACATACTCACTCAAAATCATTTCAAACCACTACCTGTGCTGGCGCCAAAATTACCGGTGTTGGAACGCATAATGCGTTCCAAATGTGCTAAGTGGCGGAAGTAGTGCGCCAAACTACTTCCGGTTGTCAAAATTCTATAGCCGTAAATAATCGGCTTTCTCTATGTGAATGCCATAATTATAAAACCATTGTGGCATATTATCTAAACGCATAAAGCAAACTCTTAGCGTGCAAACGATTGTGCTGATACTTTGATTAGTGATAGTAAATGTGACAGCCGCTTGTTGCCATGACAACTTAAACAATGCTGGAGTGTAATCCTGTACAGGGACAGACTAACAGTAACTATGTTTCTGAATACACCAAAGTGTGTTAAAATAGGCATGATGTTTGGCTACAATGTGAGTGTTTAAAGATGGTGTATATATTGATAAAAGAGGATAAACAAATCTAATTATTAGGCACGCCAGCTGATATATTGTGCTATATGTATATATGTGTGTAGTGTTACCTTATATTGAAGATATTGAGTCAATGTGTCCAATATTCATAGAGGAATCTCATATGGAGATATGTACCTCCGATATATAGCCTTCAAATTCTACATAACTAAAATATTAACGATTATCGTTTATCTGCGATCTTCCCATTAGTATGAGCTGTTAACATGCATATTATTCCTATCCTCTGTCAAAAACCCTTTATGTATTTTTGAAATTTATACCGCTCACCTAGTTCCTATTCAGTGATGGGGTTATATATTAACACCATATTAATTCTCGTTATAAGAGCTACGTGGGTCATATATGTATATTCCACTGCTATCTTGTGGCTAACAATGCCCTCATATGCTCCCTATTTAAACACTCCAAAGCGTTTAGGCACAAACGTACAAAAGATGAATAAACTTAAACTTAAAAAATAAACTTAAAAAATAATAAATAAAAGCAATTGATGTGACGGTCTTTCCATTAATTTAAACACTATCCCATTCGGGATGGATTTAGCTCTAATAGTCCTTGATTTTCATATATGCAGAATAAAGGACGTTGAGTCATTCACTTCTGTATTTATGTATAATGTGATCCACTCTGAGTTTATTTCTGTGCGTTCTTCGTTGTCTTCTATTGCCCCCTGGACCTCTAGGTTAATATTGCCTTTAGGATTGAATGCTTAGTATGCATCATATTCTCCTGGTTATTATGCCATCAAATTATTTTCCATGTTGTTGTTTTCTTCTTCCTGGGATGCTTAAGGATCTAGTGTCCAGTTTTGGCTATGTGTACTGCTATGTGTGAAAAAACTGGTAACTCCAAGGCACCACTATCCGACTTCCACGCAGGTATTAGAAATACCAAAGACTCCTACCCCTGGTGCTGTGTGCCAACATGGTTTAGGAGCACCCCTAGAACGAGGCACGCCGACCATACGGCGCACAGAGTCATAATAGTCTAGGTGCCGTACCCTGCGCTTGTATCACATTATATAGCTGTATTACACCAAAGCCTTGAAGTCAGGGGTGGTGTTGAGCCCCCCTGGATAAATGGTACCCAGTCGGTACATCCATTGTGCCTCCCGTTGCAGAAGTATTTTACCTCTGTCTCCCCCTCTATCTAATGGGGGTACATGATCAATGAGTGTGTATCTTATTGATGCCACCGAGTGTCTGTACTCTGCACAGTGTCTCGCTACCGGTTGTTCTGATTCCCCGGATTTGTGAGCCGACCTTATGGCATGCCGATGATTGGCCATCCTTTCTCTCAGGGTACCTGTCGTTTTACCGACATAGTGCCAAGAGCATGGGCATACCAATAAGTAGATGACAAACGTGGTCGTACAGGTAATCGAATGTCGTATGTGGAACTGCTTGTTGGTATGGGGATGGTTAAATATTCTGGTACTTATAAGTCCATTACAGGTAGTGCATCCTAAGCATCGATAAGATCCTCTGATGTTGGTATGTGTCCTGGGATTATAGCTTGCCTTTGAGTCAGTCTTGACTAATAAGTCTCGCAGATTTGTGCCCCTCCTATAACCGACCATAGGCGTAAGATGTTTGCTAAATTGTAATTTTGGATCAGTGGAAATGATAGGCCAATGTGTCCTTAAAGAGAGTCCAGCATTTCTGGTACTAGGAGAAAATGTAGTTGCCAGTATAATTCTGTCATCCCTGGTTTGTCTAGGTTCTTGGGCCAATAGTTGTGCTTGTGTTATTTGTGACACTTCCTTCATCATCTGGCTGATTTGTTGGGTCTTATATCCCCTCTCTTCAAATTTTGCACCCATTTCAGACAACTGGGTGGCTCCTAATATAGGATCCGAATTGTTTCTAACTGTTCTGATAAGCTGCGATTTCAATATACCCTTTAGTAATGCTGGGGGGTGACAGCTATCTGACCTCAATAGGGAGTTCCTGTCCGTAGGTTTACTGAATAGTGTGCATCCTAGTCCCTGTGTGGTTTTATATACTTTGAGGTCAAGAAAGTTAATAGACTCTGTGTCACTCAACATTTTGAATCTAACAGTGGTCTGTGTATTGTTGATCGTTTCAAACCACTCATGGAGGTCATCCATGCCCCCTCTCCAAATCAAAAAGATATCGTCAATATACCTACGGTAGAAAATGATGGATGAATTACATTTTCCCCATAGGTATATGTTCTCAAAATGTGACATGAAGATGTTAGCATAGGAGGGGGCCATGGATGACCCCATGGCCGTACCCGCTATCTGAAGAAAGAATTTGTTTTCGAATCTGAAATAATTCTTGTGTAAACAAAATTCAATGAGAGATAGTAAGTATTCAATGGGGGGTCCCTCATAGAGGGGATTGTTCGTGAGGTGTGCCCTAACTGCTTCTAATCCCTCCCCGTGGGGAATGATAGTGTACAGGCTGTTCACGTCCATGGTGACCAAAATGTCACCAGTCTGGACGTGAACAGCCCCCAACAGTCTAATAAATTCGCTGGTATCCAGCAAAAAGGATCGTGTTCCTCTGACAACCGGCTGTAGCAGCAGGTCAATGTACTGTGACACCGGTTGGCATAAGGAATCTACTGCCGACACGATAGGACGACCCGGAGGTGCCTTTGCATCCTTATGCACCTTTGGTATTGTGTATAATATGGGTATCCTTGGATGTGGTGTGATGCAATATTTCTTGATGTGTTCAGAGATGAAACCCTGTTCGCAACCCATCTGAATTAAATCATCCAATTGTTTTTTGTATGTATCTGTTGGATCACCCTTCAGAGCCATGTATGTAGATGTATCTGAGAGTTGATGTACGATATCACTTTTGTAGTAATCATAGTTCAAAAGGACTATGGCCCCTCCCTTATCCGCTGGTCTAATGGTAAGGGAGGTGTCATCCTGGAGTGTTTTAATAGCTTCTCTTTCTATTTGTGTTAAATTATGTTTCCATATAGAATGCTCTCTGTCCTTATCTAGGTCTTGAGAGACCATACGAATAAAGGTCTTGGTGCTGGCGCTATAATTGGTAGGCTCAAATGTGCTTGGTATATGACATTGGCGTTCAATTGCGGTTTTGGTGTTATCTGATATAGTGTTCTGGAAAAACTCCTTAAGCTTTAAGGTTCTGCAAAATTTGTGAATATCAACTTTCTGTTCATACTCATTGATTGTTGTGCTGGGAACAAATGATAGTCCCTTATTCAGAAGTTGTATTTCACCATTTGTCAGAACATGAGAGCTTAAATTAATTATTGCATCCCTCGCCTCCCCCTTCTTGGTGGTCTGTGTCTTGGTGCCCGCCCGCCTGATGTGGGGTCTCGTATGTCTGCTCTCTGTGAGCGTGTTGTAACCCCTAAAAAATGTCTTGGTGTTGACTGTGCATTGTAATGGTCAAAATTGTCACCTGTACCCGGTGGGGTATATGGCCTTGCACTAGGGGCTCTCTCATTATCGGTGGACTCAGCTCCACTTGTATCCACTGTGTCAAAGCGTACACGCCTATCTCGCTGTCTTCTCCTGGGCTGTATCTCTCTAGTGCCTGTGAGCCATTTGTATACCTTGCCCTGGGAGTAATCTAACTTAACGGTATCCAGTTTCCTATTTTTAAATGTAATTAAATCATTTTTGTATTTATCAATTTGAGTTTTGATTTTGGATAACCAGTTTTCTTGTTGATCATTAGCAAGAATTGGGTTATGTGTTGTTTCAAACTGCTGAATTTCAATTTTAACCTTAGTTAAGATAGAAGTGACTTCTTCAATGACCAACAATATTAAATCAAAAGAACATTTGTTTAGAATATAGCACCACTTCTTTCTGAATTCAGGGTTGTCTCTGCCTATGGTGGGAATATTGTGTACCCTAAACCCCCTTGGAATTTGCCCATTTCTGTGGTAGTCTGAGAGATAGCTCCCATGTAACGATAAATCTATCTCACGTTTTTTCAATTTTAACAATGCAAAATATAAGTTAATAGGAGTCTCACCAGTCGTTCTGGATATGGGTGCAAACAATATGCGGTTAGCATCATCCTCGGTGTAGGAAACCGTCCCTGTTTGTGCTGCTTTGGCTTGTATTGCCGGATCTTCAACCGTTTCCACATAAATGGCAATAGGATCTTGTTGGTTCTCACCTTGTGATGACATGGTTAGTTCCGGAAAATAAAGGAGCCTATAAAACAAATTCCACAGCAATCACACTGACCCTTTATGAAAAAGATGTGTCCAATCTTGTATATTTAGAGCCAAATCACAGTACGAAAGTTCCGTTTATCAAGTGGTAGAAATGATGAGGTTAATTCAGGAGGGGCACGCCTGGTCGTGTGTATAGGTATCCAAAACACCAAAACTCGCCCACAAAGGAAAAATGCCTGGGTGCAAATTTGTAGAAGATATGCAGCCAAAAGAAAATGCACTCTCAGGACTTTCATAAACAGGTTACTTTTATTTCTGTAACGTTTTCGGAGGTCTTGCCTCCTTCATCAGCATAAATAAAGTGAAAACAAACAAACTCTTAAATATATATATATGTGTGTATACATATTTACATGCGTATAGATGTTTTATAAAAATATAAAACAGATGATATATATATATACATACATATATATAAAAAGCAGTATAGTATATTAGAAATAATTATAATAATAAGTCTATACGTGGTGTTATACCACAAAAGACAGCATTCTAAGAATATTTTAAATGGCAACGTCTAGCAATTATTATTGTAATGTGAACTTAGAGTTAAAATTTCAGTAGCAAAACAGTACAGAGTACACTCAATAATATCAAGAACAGTAAATTACCACTTATAAACAGTTTTGGCCTTGAGCAGGGAGTATACTATTAGTTCCAAATGAGTCGCATGACACGCCTGCATGATAGGTTTTATGTGACTGTAGTTGCCACAGACTTGACTGGTTGTTAACAAGACAAAGTTTAAACTTTCATGGCTGAGCTAAATCATGAAATTTTAGGAGCCATTTAATCTTACGTCTATTATCAAATTTACTTTGTTCTCTTGATATCTTTTGTTAAAAAGCATCCTAGATAGACTCAAAAGTAGCAATACACGACTGGGGGATCTATTTATCAAAGCGTCAACTGAAAATACGCTTGAATTCCACATCATATTTGTTGCGAGATTGATCCGCCGTAGTTATCAAAGCGTCAAGATCGGCAAATGTTGAAATTTGTGACGTAATATGCGATCCCACGATCTCAATCTGACTCAACCAATAGGATTTTTTCTACCTTAATTCCGATTGGCTGATAGAATTCTATCAGCCAATCGGAATCTAAGGGACGCCATCTTGGATGACGTCATTTAAAGGAACCTTCATTCGTCGGTAGTCGTCGGAAGGAAGAGGATGCTCCGCGTCTGATGCCTTGAAGATGGAGCCGCTCCACGCCGGATGGATGAATATAGACGATGCCGTCTGGATGAAGACTTCTGCGGGCTTGGATGGAGACTTCAGCCGCTTCGTTGAGGACTTCTCCCGGCTTCTTGGAGGATGGATGTCGGATCTTCAAAACTGTAAGTAAATCTTCTGGGGTTAGTGTTAGGATTTTTTTAAGGGTTTATTGGGTGGGTTTTAGTTTTAGATTAGGACTTGGGCTGCAATAGAGCTAAATGCCCTTTTAAGGGCAATGCCCATCCAAATAGTTAATTTAATTTGTAGTTTAATGTAATTTTAGTATAACAGTTAGGTTAGATTAATTATTAATTTAATATAGTTTAATGTAATTTTAGTATAACAGTTAGGTTAGATTAATTATTAATTTAATATTTTAATATAGTGTAATATAATTTTAGTATAACAGTTAGGTTAGATTAATTATTAATTTAATATAGTTTAATATCATTTTATTATAATACTTATAATAGGTTAATTATTAGTTTAATATAGTTTAATTTAAATCTAAAGGTAAGTTTAAATTTATTATAAGATAGGGAAGAGTTAATATTTAATGTACAGTTAGCGGGTTGTTAGGTTTAGGGATTAATTGGTTAATTTAGTTAATGGCGATGTGGGGGGCTGGCGGTTTAGGGGTTAATATGTTTATTTAGTTGCGGTGGGCTCCGGGAGCGGCGGGATAGGGGTTAATACTTTTATGTAGGTGGCGGCGGTGTCGGGGTGGCAGATTAGGGGTTAATAAGTATAATGTAGGTGGTGGTGGTGTAGGGGGCTGCAGATTAGGGGTGTTTGGACTCGGGGTATATGTTAGGGTGTTAGGTGTAAACATAACTTTCATTCTACCATAGGAATCAATGGGATATCGGGCAGCAGCGAACATAAGCTTTTGCTGCTTTCAGACTCCTATGGCATCCACCGCCGCCAGGGCGGCGAATTGAAAACCAGGTACACTGGGCCGGAATAGTGGCGAGCGTACCTGGTAGACATTTATTAACTAGCAAAATTAGTCAGATAGTGCCGAATTTGAATTCGGAACATCTGTAATGATGTAAGCATCGATCTGTGTCGGACTGAGTCCGTCGGATCGTATGTTACGTCACAAAATTCTACTTTTGCCGGTCTGTAGGCTTTGATAACTAAGGCGAATCAAGCTCGCCACAATTACGCTGCGGAATTCGAGCGTATTTGCGGTTGACAGCTTGATAAATAGGCCCCACAGTGTAGTATTTTAGACGAGGATTTTAAAATTCTAATTGATGTTTGATTCAATATAGTCTTAAGCTGATAGCTCAAAGGGATAGCCCACCTAACATTAAACTGTCATGATTCAGATAGAGCAGAAATTAAAATCACCTCTTTACTGCCATGCTATTTTCAGTGTATTTCTTCCATTTTCAGTAAGAAATGTCATCTTATATGCCAGCCCATTTTATAACACCTGTGAAGGGGTGGTTTTTAAAACTATATTGCAATCAGGAGGGGTTACACAGGTACAGAGAGAAAACTGGCCCAGCTCTTAAAATATCCATTAATTGCAAATAAATACATATGATACCCTGATTACATTATATATTTGCAATTATTCCTGCTCAGAATAATAATAATAAATTTACACTATATACATATAGTGGTATAAATAAACACAGAGATATGAAGACAACATTGTTTAGAACAAAAAGAGGAATTTAGGGAAAGTAAATATGTTTGAAAAAGATTTCTGACATAACACACACACACACACATTTATATATACTGTATATATACAAGTATGTGCAAAGATATATGTACAAATTCTAGCATTAATAATCATTTATTAAAAAAAAGTATTATATAACAGATTTTTTTGTATAACAAATAAATATAAAAATAACTTTCTATGAAATATTGTTTGTTGAGGTATAAATGTAGCTATTTCTTGGAAATTAACAGTTGAAAAATAAAAGATTAGCTTTAGAGAAATGTACTTGTTCATGGACACTAATAAAATGGTATAAATAAAGTTTGGTAAAACCCGAATAACAGCGACATCAATGACTGTTAGTTAACAACAGTCCGATGCTCTTCGCACCGTACTTGATGCGCGTGTTTTTGACGTCTTTTTTGATAAATAAGGGGATCGTATTCAGATCCACGTCAGCGATGTCTTGCAAGCGTATTGACGCCGGCGAATGCACTGAGATTGACGCTTTGATAAATAGACCCTTGGGAGTTATCTGGTGGATATTGGTGGCTACATGCACATGCTTCTTTTCATTGGCTCAAAATGGGCTAAAAGTGGAGCACTATTGTTAGCGCGGGACGCAATAAGCAATATTGCGACAGCATTAACTAGAGCGCTTATTACAAGTTGAAAGTAAACAAAATTTGCACTCACCAGATTAGCTCGACTGAAGACCTTGCATAAAAGGGTTAAATAAAATTGCATCAAACACAATATATATACATTTAAAGGGATAGTCAAATCCAACATTTTTATTGTTTAAAAAGATAGATAATCCTTTTATTACCCATTCCCCAGTTTTGCATAACCAACACAGTTATATTAATATACTTTTTACCTCTGTAATTACCTTGTATCTAAGCCTCTATTGACAGCCCCATCACATGGCTATGTATTTATTATCTATTGACTTGCATTTTAGCCAATTAGTGCAGTGTCAGCCACAACTCCACGGGCGTGAGCACAATGTTATCTATATGGCCACATGAACTAGCTCTCCCCTGTTGTGAAAAGCTAATAAAAAAAAGCATGTGATAAGAGGCTGTCTATAGTGGCTTAGAAACAGGCAGAAATTTAGAGGTTTAAATGTTATAAAGTATATTAATATAATAATATTGGTTGTGCAAAGCTGGGGAATGGGCAGTTAAGGCGTTATCTATCTTTTTAAACAATAACAATTTTGGTGTTGACTGTCCCTTTAAATAATAAATATATATAAATATAATAAAAATAAAAATGTTTTATAAGGGTTAAAAGGTATATGGTATATGGAAATGTATTTGAAAGGGCTATAATGTGTATATTTATGTGTAAAAAGGTGTATTTGTGTATATGTTATGGGTAAAGTCAGATATCCTAGGATTACCCGGGTTAAGCTGAATTACCCAAGCGGCTGTGGGTAAACACTGATGTAATGTAATTCCCCCATCTACACTATTTTTTTGCCTCTGCCTGCGGGGTTCAAGGAAGGCACCAAACTGATCCTCTGCCATCCACCCCAAGTGAACCCCCCAGGGGGAGACAAAAAAGATATTGAAGATGTGTGAATTACAGTGCATTGTATATAGATTTGATGCAGTGACTCAATGCACTCTGAGAAGATTTATCATGTTACATCGGGCTTTACACAGTCCCACAGCCACTTGGGCAATGTCAGGTTTATCCGGGTAATGCTAGGTTTACCCAATTTCTTACTTTACCCACAACACAACATATATATGTGTATACATGTGTCCATACATGTGTATTTATGTGTTTATATGTGTAAATATGTATATACATACATACACACACACTTTTGAGCCATTTCCACTCAAATACCTTTAAACATGAAATATAATTTTTATTATCTTTTTATATATTTTAATGTGTTTCACTGTGTTTTTAATATAAATATTTTACATTCCAATGATCTTCACTAAGAAAAAAATGTTCTTTGTATTTTTAAATAGATATTTCTATTTATATGTATATCTATACCTGTATATATTCAATAGAAATATTAGGATAGGTATATATTTTACAAAATAAATCATCATATTTATAGAAATAAATAATTAAAAATAAAAGGATAATTTTCTTCTATGTTAATGACATTGGAATGTAAAATATTTATAACTAACTGCAGCTTTAGATCAGTTAGTCTAATGTCTTTTCGGGTTAGCGGGCGAGCAATAAAGTCTTCGGACTTTCGCTCGCATGCTTTTCTACTTTTTACCTGTAATCTACATTTAAAGTAGTAAGCATGTAAGTGAAAAAATCTGTTAGAGCACCACTTGTAATCTGGCCCAATATGTGTACAGCTAGCTCACAGCAGTACATTGCTGCTTTGTAGCTGACTAACTATGCATTTAAGCCCTTTGCCAGTGAATGCAGTCAATAGTATAATAATAAAATCCTCAGATCACCTTATTTTTGTACTTGTATAACCCTTTAATAGGACTGATGTACTAGTAATGCATTTCATCCTCATATCAGTGAACTATGAGCATGTAAAATATAAGAATTGAAAGTTAAAGAGAAAACTTCTTTGATCATTCTATGGTGTTGAATAGAATGCTTTTATTAAAAGGGTGTAAAACTAGTTTATGTTTCACCCAGCACTTTAAAGGACATGGCCAGATTTAATTATAACATTGTGTTCTGATATAACAGCCGCATAATCCTAGAGATTTGCTTTCGTTGTTTTAAAATGTTACTTTAACTGACTCATCTGTAATGAAGACCCATGATTTACCTGCTAGATGAAAGTCATTAATTTTTTGGGCATATCATTGAATCCATTAAAAGAGTAATCCAGCACCATAGATACCTCACACTGCAGAATTATCAAGGTGAACCCTGCTACATATTAGCAGAAAACAAAATGCAAAGCAATGCCATTTTTACCAACCTAATGTTTATGCCAGTAACAAGTCAGGATTGGTTCTTCCAAAAAGGAAATGGTGGGTGGTCAGGGTCAGACTGTCCTACCAGGACACCAGGAGATTTCCCAGTGGGCTGCTGGTGCTGCAGCCGGCCAAACACAATTCAAAAGGGCTGTGACATCGGTACTTGCAGTCACTTATGGATACACCAAATGTTTTTATCCTTACTGTGGATAGTATGTAGGGAATCGGGTAAGTACACTTGTGTAACCCCCACCCTGTACACCCCACCACTCTTAGCACACAGACCCTTTTCGCTCACAGCGGGCTGCACACAGTGGTGGATCCTGGGGATGGGGGCAAAGGGGCATGTGACGGATCCCCTGCTACCCCGACTGGGTAGCTCCACCAAAACAATCTTCCAACACCTAGAACCAGCCGCTATGTAGCAGAGAGAGAGAGTGATTTCAGAAATCCCCACCCAAAAAATTAGACAACTAGCATTTAGGTGGAACAAAGAAGAACACTATTGGGACGAACACACAACATTTATACAGGAACTCATCTTGATAAGACAAAGGACAATCCCACAATATTTACCGTTATTCCCGCCCCTCCAGACAGGCTGGTGCCTCCATAGCAGCCACCTTACCACAGAGTACCCAGGGGCGGCGGTTTCGGGGTGATCCCAGTGAAGCAGAGTCACTTCCAGGGTGTCATTTTGAAGCTCTCGGTCCAAAAAGTTACGTGATTTGTTACTGGGGACCGGAGTTACAGCCTGGTAAAGATTGGGGGTAGGGGTGTCCAAAACCCCCAGTTCCCCAAGTAGCCCCCTCCTGCAATTCCACCACCCCTTATCCTCCCTAGGGGCTACCCATCCCCAAAAGAGCGGAGCTCTGGGGCAAAGGGCCGCTGGGGTGACCAGGGGCAAAGTTAGTGGGTGTCCTGCTGTATTGTGGCGGACCGGGAGTTCCAGGAGCCCGGCCAGCCGGAGAGGGGTTAGGCGGTTGTCTGTTGTAAGGCGGCTGACCGGGAGTTCCAGGAGCCCGGCCAGCCTAGGAGGGTTTTTCCGGTCAGAGACCAGCTCTTCTCTGACAAAGTAGGAACCCAAAAACAAGCACACAGAAATTCCTAGAGATCATGGTGGCTCTGAGGAGCCCAAGTCCACTGACAAACAACAGGGGTGAGGTAGTAGGGGGTAGGGGTTTAACCCTTGCAGCCCGGTGCACTTGACAGGGCACCCAGGATTTGCTCATCTTGATACAGGTGCAGATTGAGGACTGTGGGCTAAGGCCGCCAGTGAGTTGGGGCTGGTTGCCAAAGCCCCACCCACCTATCAGTCAGGTCTTGTAGGGCTCCATTAAATTTTTTAAGCCCCCTACACCCCAAGCACAATCTCAAAGAGGTTCATGCACCTCTGTATTTTTTCTTCATCCGTAGCAGCAGTTATGTATATTGCACCTGTCACTGGCACAGATGCTCTAACCTCATTTACCTCCTTTTTACCTCTCCACATGCAGCGCTGTTATCCTTGGCTGTGAATTGTAAGAGGACAGAATCCTCATCATAAGGTCAGAGGGGAAATAATTGCTTTCTCAGGGTGAGATTTTATAACCATGTTATTTTCCACCTCACTCATATATAGTTATACATTGGGCAAGAGAACCTGTCTGCCTGCAATCGCCGCATGCGATTCTGCATCACATGACAAAACAAATTTAAGGACAAAGATAAATTGTACAGGTACATAAGATTACACAATTATTAGAACATATGACAACGTGACAGTGACCATAGAGTCTCAAAAATGAATGTCTAAATTGTATCTGCAAAGCAGCACTAATCATATGGACCAACAGCCCTCGTTTTTCTAACATCCTAAAGCAAATAAGGCCACTTTTTGACCCCTCACACCAAGAAAATAATGTATTTGAGGAGGAATACATAATCACAAGGCCACTCGTGGACCTTCCTAGTGAGGGATGGTTGTGCTATTTGTTAAATATAAAAAGAAATGATATGAACAAGTAAGTCACAGAACTAAACATTGATCAAGTATAAGGTTCTTAGCAAAACTAGACAAGAGCAGAACTTATGGATAAATATTTTCCCCATATAACTACTTTCCTGCTGTACGCTGCCATCAAGTAGCTTCTGTCAGCAGGGTCAAAATAAAGGGCTCTTGTTGCAATGCTATTACTTTTAGTAAATACACAATTTAAAAAAAAATTAAATGTCAACAATAAAAGGCAAACATGTAAACTGTGTTACCAGTCGTAATAGTAAAAGGGACATGAAACCAATTTTTTTTTTTTTCATGATTCAGACAGACCATGCGATTTTAAACAACTTTCTAATTTACTTCTATTATCATTTTTCTTCATTCTCTTGGTATCTTTTGTTGAAAAACAGGGAGGCTTCTGGAGCACTAAATGGCAGCACTATTTCCTGTCATGTAGTGCTCCAGATGCCTACCTAGGTATCTCTTCAACACAGAATATCATAGGAACAAAGCAAATTTGATAATAGAATTAAAATGGAAAGTTTTTTTTTTAAATGGTCTGAATCACAAAAGAAAAAGTTTGGGTTTCATATCCCTTTAACCCCTTAAGGACCACAGCACTTTTCCATTTCTGACCGTTTGGGACCAGGGCTAATTTTACATTTCTGCGGTGTTTGTGTTTAGCTGTAATTTTCCTCTTACTCATAAAAAAACTTCAAAATTAGCGATATTTACATTTTAACACTGATATCTGTATCATGTATATATTTTTTTGATAGACAACCCAAAGTATTGATCTAGGCCCATTTTGGTATATTTCATGCCACCATTTCACCGCCAAATGCGATCAAATAAAAAAAAATTGTAAAATTTTTCACAATTTTAGGTTTCTCACTGAAATTATTTACAAACAGCTTGTGCAATTATGGCACAAATGGTTGCAAAAGCTTCTCTGTGGTCTCCTTTGTTTAGAAATAGCAGACATATATGGCTTTGGCGTTGCTTTTTGGTAATTAGAAGGCCGCTAAATGCTGCTGCGCACCACACTTGTGTTATGCCCAGCATTGAAGGGGTTCATTAGGTAGCTTGTAGGGTTAATTTTAGCTTTAGTGTAGAGATCAGCCTCCCACCTAACACATCCCACCCCCTGAACCCTCCCTAACCCCCCTCAAACTGCTCTCTTCCCTCCCACACCTCACAATTGTCACCGTCATCTTAAGTACTGGCAGAAAGTCTGCCAGTACTAAAAAAAAGCATTTTTCCCCCCCCAATTGATTCTGCAGTGTTGGATCCCCTCTTAGCCCCCAACCTCCCTGATCCACCCATACAGCTCTCTTACCCTCCCCCCTCTACCTATTTGTGTGTATGTGTGTATGTATGTTTTTATGTATGTGTGCGTGTGTATGTTTGTATGTGTGTATATGTTTTTATGTGTGTGTGTGTATATTTTTATGTGTGTGTATGTTTGTATGTGTATGTTTGTGTCTCTGTGTGTGTGTGTGTATATTTGTATGTGTGTGTGTATATTTTTATGTGTGTATGTGTGTGTGTATGTTTGTATGTGTGTGTATGTGTGTGTATGTGTATATTTTTAAGTATGTGTATGTGTGCGTGTGTATGTTTGTATGTGTGTATATGTTTTTATGTGTGCATATGTGTAACAACCTATGGAGGTTTATTAGAACAGTAACTGAAACTCAAGTGCAGAAAAGCAGCAGCAAGCACAAACAAATATCCAGAGAACAAGGTATCCAAAAAGGGGTGAGGCAAAATCAGCGTCAAGCAGGCCAAAGTTCAAGGCAGGCGCCAAAAAGAGAAGTCAGGGATAAGCAAAGGTCACAAAATACAAATAACAGGATTCACAAGGAATAAACGCCAGGAGTTCATAAGCAGGATGCAAAACAACCAAGCACTGACTGACTATAAAGGGGTTACTGAATCACATGACCTGGCCTAACCTGTTGGTACAAGTTACCTGAAGTCAATATAAGTGGAGGTAGGACTTGGCGTCATCTTGGTTACTTCACTCTCCTTGTCCCACCTTCCGGCCATGCTCCCGAGCTCCGCCACCGTGACCGGTTATCCTGCATGGCGGCCGCCATCTTGGATAGACGGAAGGACCGCTGTGGTGACCTTGGCTGTGGGCTGAGTTACAGAGGTAAATGACCAGGGAGCAGGGGCTTCAGGTATCGTGATCGCCACAGAATGACTTTGTGAACGCCGCAGAACAGGTGAACAGTGACACCAGGGTATGTGACAGTATGTATATATATGTATGTGTGTGTATGTGTCTTTGTGTGTGTGTAGGTTTGTGTGTGTGTGTACATTTGTATGTGTGTGTTTGCGTGTCTGTGTATGTGTATATTTGTGTGTGTGTGTTTGTATGTGTGTCTGTGTATGTGTATTTTTTTATGTGTGTGTATATGTTTTATGTGTGTGTGTATGTTTGTATGTGTGTACTGTATATGTTTTTTTTTGGGTGTGTATGTTTATGTGTGCGTCTGTGCGTATGTTTGTATTTGTATATGTTTATATTTGTGGGTGTATGTGTGTGTATGTACTGTATGTGAGTGTGTATATTTATGTTTGTGTGTGTATATGTTTATATATGTGTGTATGTTTATATGTGTGCGTGTGTATGAGTATATGTATGTAAGTGTATATTTATGCATGTATATATGTTAATATGTTTGTGTGTAAGTTTATATGTGTGCATGTGTGTGTATGTATTTATGTAAGTGTATATCTATGTATGTGTGTCTATGTATTCATTTTCCTCGAAATGTTTACACCAATTTTTAAGAAAAAAAAACATTGGGGAAGGAGTATCCCACTAATCCCTTTGAGAAAAATGTGTCACCTGCATTTTATGGACTCAGCAGAATAGAGGACTGGTCTTCAGGAGCTGCTTTTTATTCCCATACTGGCCCTATGGGTGGAGGTTTGCTATTGAAAAATAATTGCAGCAAACAAGGCATTAATGCTGTCAAAACATTTTCGCACTCATTTTTGCTTTGAAAATGTTAAGAATTACCTTATATGTTATTCTATAGCAAGACAACAGAAATCTCTATTTACAAATTAGATTTAAAACCATCATTTTGTTGGCAAAATTTGCATTATTTTTCAGTCCAGGGACATACCCATACCCCTTATATAGCCCCTTGAACATTTTTTTACTTATCCAGCTTCTATGGAGACAGTGAAAAGCAACAATTTGGGTTAAATTACAGGACAAATCAGCTAAATATATGATAAATATATGCTACATTGTTTGATTTTTAATATGCATAATTAAAGGGGTATACATGCATAAGAACATTTTGTTACTACACTGTTGGATGTATAGCTACTGTATATGCTTATCTCCAGACTATTCAAACCAATAATACATGGAAAACTATCACAAATTTAAAAATAAAGTTAGCTGAGGTGTGAATTTTAGTATGTCCCAAAGCATGCTGGGATTGCTGTTCTGTATTTAGAGAACAAAAGCTAATGTTGGATACTGGTATATCAGCATAAGAGCCTGGTGGTGTTAATTAGTGCTTTTATATGATGAACAATATTAAAGTGGTGAGTATCTGATTTATTTTAATTATTTTCTTTCCTACTATTTCAAAGTAATTATTTCATAGCTATTCAGACATTTTTTATTCGTTATATTTCTTTTCTTTTTGACAGATCTTTTCTATTTAGTTAGTAGCATCAATAATAATGATTACTAATTAGTATGTACAGTAAGTTATTGTAATAGAACAATTACTAATTGGTATTATGAAAATTATATACATTTATTCCTGTTTGCTATTCAGTTGCACTGTTTGAGTGTGCAGTATAAGGAGAGACTTACATCATCATTAAAGGTGTCTTTAAAAAGATTTGACAAGAAACTAAAGGAAATTTTCTGGTTAAATTTTTTTTTTAGAGAAATTTAAATAGCTCTCCAATGAGAGGGTCCTTTCCAGTGTACCAGAGGAGAATATGCAAATGTGCGGCTTTTTGCAGTGTTTTCAAAAATTGTTTTTCAATTGTTTTTTCAGTGACTTTTATCCTCAGCCCAATCATCACAACAGGGGTGCAATCTAAAAGAGTAAGAAACACCATAGTCTTGACCTCATAAAAAACATAATTTATGTAAGAATTTACCTGATAAATTCATTTCTTTCATATCGGCAAGAGTCCATGAGCTAGTGACATATGGGATATACAATCCTACCAGGAGGGGCAAGTTTCCCAAACCTCAAAATGCCTATAAATACACCCCTCACCACACCCACAATTCAGTTTAACGAATAGCCAAGCAGTGGGGTGATAAAGAAAGGAGTAGAAAGAATCAATAAAGGAAATTTGGAAATAATTGTGCTTTATACAAAAAATCATAACCACCATAAAAAGGGTGGGCCTCATGGACTCTTGCCAATATGAAAGAAATTAATTTATCAGGTAAATTCTTACATAAATTATGTTTTCTTTCATGTAATTGGCAAGAGTCCATGAGCTAGTGACATATGGGATATCAATACCCAAGATGTGGAGTCTTCCACTCAAGAGTCACTAGAGAGGGAGGGAATAAAACAAAAACAGCCATATTCCGCTGAGGAAATAATCCACAACCCAAAAATAAGTTTATTTTCACTTTTAAAAGAAAAAAACTTAAATCAAAAAGCAGAAGAATCAAACTGAAACAGCTGCCTGAAGAACTTTTCTACCAAAAACTGCTTCCGAAGAAGCAAATACATCAAAATGGTAGAATTTAGTAAATGTATGCAAAGAGGACCAAGTGGCTGCTTTGCAAATCTGATCAACTGAAGCTTCATTCTTAAAAGCCCATGAAGTGGAGACTGATCTAGTAGAATGAGCTGTAATTCTCTGAGGCGGGGTTTGACCCGACTCCAAATAAGCTTGATGAATCAAAAGTTTCAACCAAGAAGCCAAAGAAATAGCAGAAGCTTTCTGACCTTTCCTAGGACCAGAAAATAAAACAAATAGACTAGAAGTCTTCCTGAAATTTTTAGTAGCTTCCACATAATATTTCAAAGCTCTTACCACATCCAAAGAATGTAAGGATCTCTCCAAAGAATTCTTAGGATTAGGACATAAAGAAGGGACAACCTAAAATTCACAACCTTAGGTAAAAATTGAAAAGAAGTCAGCAAAACTGCCTTATCCTGATGAAAAATCAGAAAAGGAGACTCACAAGAAAGAGCAGATAGCTCAGAAACTCTTCTAGCAGAAGAGATAGCCAAAAGGAACAACACTTTCCAAGAAAGTAGTTTAAAGTCCAAAGAATGCATAGGTTCAAATGGAGGAGCCTGTAAAGCCCTCAGAACCAAATTAAGACTCCAAGGAGGAGAAATTGACTTAATGACAGGCTTAATACGAACTAAAGCCTGTACAAAACAGTGTATATCAGGAAGTATAGCAATCTTTCTGTGAAATAAAACAGAAAGAGCGGAGATTTGTCCTTTCAAGGAACTTGCAGACAAACCCTTATCCAAACCATCCTGAAGAAACTGCAAAATTCTAGGAATTCTAAAAGAATGCCAGGAGAATTTATGAGAAGAACACCATGAAATTTAAGTCTTCCAAACTCTCTAATAAATCTTTCTAGAGACAGATTTACGAGCTTGTAACATAGTATTAATCACTGAATCAGAGAAAGCTCTATGACTTAGAACTAAGCGTTCAATTTCCATACCTTCAAATTTAATGATTTGAGATCCTGATGGAAAAACGGACCTTGAGATAGTAGGTCCGGCCGTAACGGAAGTGGCCAAGGCGGGCAACTGGACATCCGAACCAGATCCGCATACCAAAACCTGTGTGGCCATGCTGGAGCCACCAGCAACACAAAAGACTGTTCCATGATGATTTTGGAAATCACTCTTGGAAGGATAACTAGAGGTGGGAAGATGTAAGCAGGTTGATAACACCAAGGAAGTGTCAGTGCATCCACTGCTTCCACCTGAACATCCCTGGACCTGGACAGGTATCTGGGAAGTTTCTTGTTTAGATGAGAGGCCATGAGATCTATCTCTGGAAGCCCCCACATCTGAACAATCTGAGAAAACACATCTGGATGGAGAGACCACTCCCCTGGATGTAAAGTCTGGCGGCTGAGATAATCCGCCTCCCAATTGTCTACACCTGGGATATGCACTGCAGAGATTAGACAGGAGTTGGATTCCGCCCAAGCAAGTATCCGAGATACTTCTTTCATAGCTTTGGGACTGTGAGTCCCACCCTGATGATTGACAAAAGCCACAGTTGT
Organism: Bombina bombina; assembly: GCF_027579735.1. Taxonomy (NCBI): domain Eukaryota; kingdom Metazoa; phylum Chordata; class Amphibia; order Anura; family Bombinatoridae; genus Bombina; species Bombina bombina. Next base: position 1,520,425,648 of record NC_069499.1, on the reverse strand, counting down.
GATATTGTCTGTCTGAAAACAAATGAATGGTTCTCTCTTTAGTAGAGGCCAGAACTGAAGAGCCCTGACAATTGCACGGAGTTCTAAAAAATTTATTGGTAATCTCGCCTCTTGAGATTTCCAAACCCCTTGTGCTGTCAGAGACCCCCAAACAGCTCCCCAACCTGAAAGACTCGCATCTGTTGTGATCACAGTCCAGGTTGGGCGAACAAAAGAAGCCCCTTGAACCAAACGATGGTGATCTATCCACCATGTCAGAGAGTGTCGTACATTGGGATTCAAGGATATTAATTGTAATATCTTTGTATAATTGATTCAGCATACAAAGCTGTAGGGGTCTCATGTGAAAACGAGCAAAGGGTATTGCGTCCGATGCTGCAGTCATGAGACCTAAAACTTCCATGCACATAGCCACTGAAGGGAATGACTGAGACTGAAGGTGCCGACATGCTGCGACCAATTTTAAACGTCTCTTGTCTGTTAGAGACAGAGTCATGGACACTGAATCTATCTGGAAGCCTAAAAAGGTGACCCTTGTCTGAGGAATCAAGAAACATTTTGGTAAATTGATCCTCCAACCATGTTTCCGTAGAAACAACACTAGTTGATTCGTGTGAGATTCTGCAGTATGTAAAGACTGAGCTAGTACCAAGATATCGTCCAAATAAGGAAACACCGCAATACCCTGTTCTCTTATTACAGATAGTAGGGCACCCAGAACCTTTGAAAAGATTCTTGGAGCTGTTGCTAGGCCAAATGGAAGAGCAACAAATTGGTAATGCTTGTCTAGTAAAGAGAATCTCAGAAACTGATAGTGATCTGGATGAATCGGAATATGAAGGTATTCATCCTGCAAGTCTATTGTGGACATATAATGTCCTTGCTGAACAAAAGTCAGAATAGTCCTTATAGTCACCATCTTGAAAGTTGGTACTCTTACATAACGATTCAAAATTTTCAGATCCAGAACTGGTCTGAACAAATTTTCTCTCTTTGGTACAATGAATAGGTTTGAATAAAACCCCAAACCTTGTTCTTGAGGAGGAACTAGCATGATTACCCCTGAAGACTCCAGGTCTGAAACACACTTCAGAAAAGCCTGAGCTTTTACTGGATTTACAGGGATGCGTGAAAGAAAAAATCTTCTCACAGGAGGTCTTACTTTGAATCCTATTCGATACCCTTGAGAGACAATGCTCTGAATCCAATGATTTTGGACAGATTCTATCCAAAAATCCTTGAAAAACCTTAATCTGCCCCCTACCTGCTGAGCTGGAATGAGGGCCGCACATTCATGCGGACTTAGGGGCAGACTTTGGTTTCGTAAATGGCTTGGATTTATTCCAATTTGAGGAAGGCTTCCAACTGGAAGCAGATTCCTTGGGAGGAGGATTGAGTTTTTGTTCCTTATTCTGACGAAAAGAACGAAAATGGTTAGAAGCCTTAGATTTACCCTTAGGTTTTTTAATCCTGAGGCAAAAAAACTACTTTTCCTCCAGTGATAGTTGAAATAATAGAATCCAGCTGAGAACCAAATAAATTATTATCTTGGAAAGAAAGAGATAGTAATCTAGATTTAGATGTCATATCAGCATTCCAAGATTTAAGCCACAAAGCTCTTCTAGCTAATACAGCTAAAGACATGGATCTAACATCAATTTTGATAATATCAAAAATGGCATCACAAATAAAATGATTAGCATTTTGCAGTAAGCGAACAATGCTAGATATGTCAGAATCCAATTCATGTTGCGCTAAATTTTCCAACCAAAAAGTTGATGCAGCCGCAACATCACCCAAAGAAATTGCAGGTCTGAGAAGATGACCTGAATATAGGATTGAGTGGCTTAGAACACTGATTGGGGGTGGAAACACCTGTATCGTTTTTTGCTCCACAGAAGAGAAGTCTGTATCTAAGACTTGTGGTAATATTGTAAAGGTGTATGTAAAGCGCTGCTTTCTTTTTTCTTTTTTCTTTTTTCTTCTGAATATAAATAGGCCTTCCTTAGATAAGATTCAAGCTTCCTATCTAAAGGATCCTTAAAGGAAGTGCTATCTTCCATAGGAATAGTGGTACGTTTAGGGATCTTTTCCCAAAACTCTTTAGATTTTGCTGGTAAAGGATACAATCTCTTAAACCTTGAAGAAGGAATAAAGGAAGTACCTGGCTTATTCCATTCCCTAGAAATCATATCAGAAATAGCTTCAGGAATGGGAAAAACACCTGGGGAAACCACAGGAGGTTTTAAAAACAGCATTTAAACGTTTATTAGACTGAACGTCAATAGGACTGGTCACCTCAATATCCAAAGTAATTAACACTTCTTTTAATAAAGAACGCATATACTCTATTTTAAATAAATAAGTAGATTTGTCAGTGTCAATATCTGAGGAAGGATCTTCTGTTTCAGGTAGATCATCATCAGAAGAGGATGAATTATTATGTTGTTGGTCATTTGAAATTTCATCAGCTAAATGAGAAGTTTTAAAAGACCTTTTACGTTTATTAGAAGGTGGAAATGCAGACAAAGCCTTCATAATAGATTCAGAAACAAATTCTTTAAAATTTACAGGCATATCATGCACATTAGAAGTTGAAGGAACTGCAACTGGCAATGTACTATTACTGATAGAAACACTATCTGTGTGTAAAAGTTTATCATAACAACTATTACAAATGACATTCGGTGGAATAATTTCTACAATTTTACAACAAATGCACTTAGCTTTTGTAGAACCCATGTCAGGCAGCAATGTTCCAGCAGAAACTTCAGAGGCAGGATCAGATTGGGACATCTTGCTCAATGTAAGAGAAAAAACAACATATAAAGCAAAATTATCTATTTCCTTAAATGACAGTTTCAGAAATGGGAAAAAATGCAAAAGCATAGGTCTCTTGATAGAAAAGAAAGCAGGAGGCAAACAACAATGGGGTATTGAAATAATGAAGAAAAAATTGGCGCCAAGTATGACGCACAACGTAACGTAAACTTTTTTGGCGCCAAAAATGACCGGAAATGACACACTTGCGTCACTAATGACGCTGCCGTGTGAAAGGTCTCGACGTCACGTATGACGCCGGAAATTACGAAGTTGCTTCAAAAACGTAATTTCTCGCGCCAAAAAAGTTTGCACCAAAAATGACGTAATAAAGTCTAACATTTGACGCACCCGCGGGCCTAATACCCGCAAATGCAAAAAGTAGTCAAATTGAAAAAGACTAAACCCCAGGTAAGAATACATTTCTTAAAGTGTTTATATTCCCAAATATGAAACTGACAGTCTGCAGAAGGAAATACATGAACCTGACTCATGGCAAATATAAGTACAATACATATATTTAGAACTTTATATAATTTGCATAAAGTGCCAAACCATAGCTGAGAGTGTCTTAAGTAAATGAAAACATACTTACCAAAAGACACCCATCCACATATAGCAGATAGCCAAACCATTAATAAAACAGTTCTTAGTAGAGGTAATGGTAAATTTGAGAGTATATCGTCGATCTGAAAAGGGAGGTAGGAGATGAATCTCTACGACCGATAACAGAGAACCCATGAAAAAGCCCCCCATTAGAGAAATCATCGTATTCAATAGGTGATACTCCCTTCACGTCCCTCTGACATTCGCTGTACTCTGAGAGGAATCGGGCTTCAACAATGCTGAGAAGCGCATATCAACGTAGAAATCTTAGCACAAACTTACTTCACCACCTCCATAGGAGGCAAAGTTTGTAAAACTGAATTGTGGGTGTGGTGAGGGGTGTATTTATAGGCATTTTGAGGTTTGGGAAACTTTGCCCCTCCTGGTAGGATTGTATATCCCATATGTCACTAGCTCATGGACTCTTGCTAATTATATGAAAGAAAACATTCTTGCCTATTCTGAACAGTATAGTGCATTACCTCCAATGCATCTCATATATTGTGAGATTGTCACAGGTTGGGAGGTCTGTATATGTATACATGTGTATGTGTGTATATATATATATATTTAGCTGTTTTTATTTCAGCTTTATTGTTTAACTGATTCCAGTTTGCTTTTATCCCCTACCTTCTTGTGTGTGTGAGTAATTAGGGTAGGGATTATTTTTCACCTTTGTTGGACCAGCAAACAATATAAATTTAAAAAATTTAAGGGATAGAAAACTACAAATTTTTTTTCTCCCCTCATACAGAACATTCAATTTTAATCTGTATTGCCATAGATATCTATCACTTTAAAAGTATGGTTTTAGTGGGGGCGGAGCCGGGCCAAGCTGGGAAATGGCCGCACATTGAAAGGGCTCCCATCACCATAGCCAGCAAAAACTGCTAAACACAGTGCAAACCCTCATGTTTTAAGCACTAAACTAGAGCCGGGTAATGAGGGGAGCAGGGCGCACCATCTGACACCGAATACCTGTCTCGATCACCAGATTACTTGAGAGCCGTTAATTTCCGCATGCGGTACAGGCCGCAAGCAGCGCGACGTACTTCACGCTACCCAGGAACAATACACCTCACCTGGAGCGGGCTGAAGCCCGTTACGGGGCGGCTACAACTTTATACCGGAGGGGAGAGGGGCGAAAACAGAACGCCTGACTGAGGAACACTAACAGGAGATTAGCCGCGATCACATAGCGGAGACTGCTGGAAAACGCCTAAGGTAATAACTGTCTCACTGCAAGGGACTTACCCCCCCATATTACCCTCACAGAAAGGACAGGGACCCTCAGGCTAGACAAGGGCATAGCAACTAAGTACCTCCGCACTTAATTTCCTAACGCAATTACACTCATTTAGGCAAGGACCAAGTGAAAAAGGTAGGCCATTATTACAGGGCTGTGACATAAACCATCAGCAATATAGGTCACAGCACGCACGTGGGCCTCTGAGTTCCAGCACCACTAACTAGTAACTACTGTCCTTAGAGCAACCATTGCTGCTTATTTACTGATCTCAAGCCTACACAACACCACATCTCGCAGCTCAAGTGCCTTGGGTGAAGGACCCACTTATCCCTCCCTATCTTTATCTTTGGATATTCTGGTAAACTACAGAAGCTGCTAAATAACGCGCACCCTTGAGCTTCCCCCAAGTACCTCAACCCTATGTGATGCCTTGCAAGAAACAACACAAAGCAGGAAAACTAAAGCCTAATAACTCCCTCAGCCACTATTTAAAACCTGTTGAATCTAAAACAGACAACAGCAGAGAGGACATGGCAAATAGACAGGACAAAAAATCTATGCAAAGCAATCAAGATGATACATCCCAGACACCTAATATCACAAAAGACGACTTGCAGCACCTATCTTCAAAAGAGGATATACAGGGTGTACTACAAGAAATGAGGTCTCTTTTTGGGGATCTAAGAAAAGATATTAGTGCCTTGGACCACAGGGTCTTGAAGATAGAGGAACAACACAACGCAGTCACAGAAAACATCAAACACAACACAGCGGACCTACGGAGTCAATCCGAACAAATTTATTATCTAACAGACAAAATGGAGGACTTGGACAACCGTTGCAGACTCAACAACCTCAGGTTCCGAGGGGTGTCTGAGACAGTTCACCCTCCTGCTATTGAGGGTTATCTACAAGCCCTTTTCAGGATAATTAAGGACGATCCTTCTGCTAATGAGATCCCAATTGAAAGGGCCCATAGGGCTCTCAGGCCGAAGCCTCCCCCTAAAGCCCCTCCTAGGGACATCATAGTTAAGTTTTTGAGTTTTAAGGACAAGGAAGAAATACTCAAGAGCGCAAGAGCAAAACACCCTATCCTACATGTAGGGGAGGAAATACAGATTTTCACAGACCTGTCCCCAGTCACCTTGCAGAAACGCTGTGAACTATCTCATATAACATCTTATTTGCGCAAGAATAAGATACAGTACCGCTGGGGGTTTCCAGTCTCCATAATAGTGACCCAAAACAACAAGGCGGTAATCTACAGACCTGGCATTAACACTCAACTCTTCTACAAAGAACTGGACTTAACAAAGAATGCTGATATAACCTCACAACAGTCATCAAGAGGAGTTTCGCCCAGACCAGGATCATCAAAGGACAATGCTAATTCAGATGAGTAGATGTGTATTCAGTTTGTTGCTAAGAAAATTAACATAGGCATACCACTAGTTAATGTAAATCCTTTTCTTTTAACTCATGCAGGACTGTCAAGGAACATGCCTCCTTGAGGCATATCACTCAGAATGCTAGATAATCTTTCAACATAGAGTTAGAGGTGTCTTTGTATAGATCAGTTCCTAACAAGAAATGATTGGTTAAGCAGTTTAATATGTTTGCATTGACGTTTCTGTTCCCTCACCATCCATACAAAACGAAGATGTTTAGAAATATGTGATTACCATCCTGGATCTCTCTTCCCACTCCCTTTGCCCTTTCCCCTCTCTTCTTCCTTCTCTCCCCTGACCTCCTCTTTTTCCCCTCTCCCTCCCTCTCTTTTACCCCCTTCTCCCTTTCCCTATCCCCCTTCCCCCCCACCTTTCCTTATCCCCCTTCTCCCCTCACCCCCCCTTTTTTCCCCCCTCACCTCCCTCTCTACACCTCCCCCTTCCCTCCCCTCCCTTCTCTTCCCTATGGGGAGTATAGTTACTATAGGTCTGAAATTAGACGATGGGAACTATGCTCGCTATTAGCTAATGCTTGTTTAGTTAAATTAACCTATGCAAAGTTTTCAGTTCTATCGCTGATAACAAGTAAATACAGGAACATTGTTGTTTTTGCATTTTGATAAGTTCACAATAATTTTCCTAGTTCCATGTCATTTTTATATAATGTGAAATTTTACTGTTTAAGAAGATACCCCTGACCTTTCTCTTCCCCTCTTATGCCCTTTCCTTCACCTCTTCTTCCCTTTATCCTCTTCATCTCCCCTCTCCCCCTCCTCCTAACATGCTTTCTTTACTATCTGAATAAGTTATCTGGAGCTCTCTGGATAGCTCTTGTCTTGCCTAGTCCTGAGAGAGAAGGACTAAGGTCGTAGCTAATACTATACTATTCTTCATTTCTACAACTATACTTAACTCTTTCCCTTTCTTGCTCTTTCTCTCCTCCTCTTAAATCCCTACCTTCTTCCCCTCTACCCTACTCCCCCCCCCTTTTTTTTTTTTTTTTCTCCCATTCCAAGATGCAGCCCAAGATCAGCAAATTCCAAGACCACACATTACAGATAACCACAATTAACGCCAAGGGTTTAAATAACCCAGGGAAGCGATCAATAGCCTTTCGAGACCTGAACAAAATTAATAGTCATATTCTCATGATCCAAGAAACACATTTTCAAAAAGGGAAAGAACCCAAATGGTTTAATAAGCAATACCCCTCCGCTTACTTCGCCTCCAGCCCTAACAAGAGTGCAGGTGTGGGCATTCTAATCCACAGATCCTTACCCATACAAATTCTCCATGTCGAAAGGGATCCCACTAGCAGGTACATTCTACTGAAGGGCCTTCTGTACAGTCACCCTATCACGATCATTAACATTTATGCCCCGAACCAATCACAAACCGGCTTCTTCAAAAAGATAGCTAACTTGATCCTAGACCACTCGAGTGGTGTAGTTTTTCTAGCAGGAGATTTCAATCTTGCAATGGAGCCACACATAGATTCCTCAAGAGGGACCTCTAGCCTAGCAGCTAGAAAACTGAAAACTATAAAAAAAAATCTTATACGATCTTACACTCCATGACATATGGAGGACCCTGCACCCCTCAGAGAGGGATTACACTTTCTATTCCAATCCCCATAAGTGTTATACAAGGATAGACCACATATACACTGACTCACAGGGCCTCTCTATCACAGGGGATTGCAGCATTGGCCCGATCACGTGGTCAGACCACGCCCCAGTGACTTGCAATATACTCTGGCCAGACATCCCAGTTTCACATAAAATTTGGAGGCTAGAGGACTCTTTACTAAATGACACAATATTTCTAGGCCTGATCCAAAAGGAAATCACTGAATATTTCTCCCTAAACGCTCAAACCTCTTCCTCTAGACAAATAGAATGGGAAGCACATAAATCTGTGATCAGAGGCATGTTCATAAAACAGAAGTCTAAATTAAATAGATTATCTAGTGAAAAACACACTAAACTCTTACAAACGATTAGATCTCTGGAAATAACCCATAAACAAAACCCTCACAACGAGCAAACCCTTCACGAACTTACGGACTACAGGCTACAGCTCAAACAGCACTTAACAGAAATACACCAATGCAAAGCGTTATACCTTAAACAATACTTTTACGAAGGAGGTAATAGACCCGTTAAAATATTGGCCAGAAACTTAAAACGAAAACAATTAAACACATATGTTCACTCCCTAGAGACATCTGACGGCAAAACAGTGAAAGATAGCCCTAAGATAACGGATACCTTCCGAAATTATTATAATAAGCTCTATAACCTAGGTCATCAAGCCCCTCAGGGCTCCTTTACACTTCACAATCACTTAGACCACTACGTCCAAAACTTACATCTCCCAACAGTAGACAAAAAGACAGTTGACTCCTTGTCCGCAAAAATAACATCAGAGGAACTCCAACAAGCCATAAAAGATATCCCCTCTGGGAAAAGCCCTGGCCCAGATGGACTTACATCCACATACTTTAAGAAATGCAGGGAAGTGTTAGCACCACACATGCTACAACTGTATAACAAACTTAGGCCTAGATTTAGAGTTGGGCGGTAGCCGTGAAAACCAGCGTTAGAGGCTCCTAACGCTGGTTTTTACCGCCCTCTGGTATTTGGAGTCAGTCAGGAAAGGGTATAACGCTCACTTTCCAGCCGCGACTTTTCCATACCGCAGATCCCCTTACGCAATTTGCGTATCCTATCTTTTCAATGGGATCTTTCTAACGCCGGTATTTAGAGTCGTGGCTGAAGTGAGCGTTAGAAATCTAACGACAAAACTCCAGCCGCAGAAAAAAGTCAGTAGTTAAGAGCTTTCTGCGCTAACGCCGGTTTATAAAGCTCTTAACTACTGTGCTCTAAAGTACACTAACACCCATAAACTACCTATGTACCCCTAAACCGAGGTCCCCCCACATCGCCACCACTCGATTAAATTTTTTTAACCCCTAATCTGCCGACCGCCACCAACGTTATACTTATGTACCCCTAATCTGCTGCCCCTAACACCGCTGACCCCTATATTATATTTATTAACCCCTAATCTGCCCCCCTCAACGTCGCCTCCACCTGCCTACACTTATTAACCCCTAATATGCCGAGCGGACCGCACCGCTACTATAATAAAGTTATTAACCCCTAATCCGCCTCACTCCTGCCTCAATAACCCTATAATAAATAGTATTAACCCCTAATCTGCCCTCCCTAACATCGCCGACACCTAACTTCAATTATTAACCCCTAATCTGCCGACCGAATCTCGCCGCTACTGTAATAAATGGATTAACCCCTAAAGCTAAGTCTAACCCTAACACTAACACCCCCCTAAGTTAAATATAATTTAAATCTAATGAAATAAATTAACTCTTATTAAATAAATTATTCCTATTTAAAGCTAAATACTTACCTGTAAAATAAACCCTAATATAGCTACAATATAAATTATAATTATATTATAGCTATTTTAGGATTTATATTTATTTTACAGGTAACTTTGTATTTATTTTAACCAGGTACAATAGCTATTAAATAGTTAAGAACTATTTAATAGCTAAAATAGTTAAAATAATTACAAAATTACCTGTAAAATAAATCCTAACCTAAGTTACAATTAAACCTAACACTACACTATCAATAAATTAATTAAATACAATATCTACAAATAAATACAATGAAATAAACTAACTAAAGTACAAAAAATAAAAAAGAACTAAGTTACAAAAAATAAAAAAATATTTACAAACATTAGAAAAATATTTCAACAATTTTAAACTAATTACACCTACTCTAAGCCCCCTAATAAAATAACAAAGACCCCCAAAATAAAAAAATGCCCTACCCTATTCTAAATTAAAAAAGTTCAAAGCTCTTTTTCCTTACCAGCCCTGAACAGGGCCCTTTGCGGGGCATGCCCCAAAGAATTCAGCTCTTTTGCCTGTAAAAAAAACACATACAATACCCCCCCCAACATTACAACCCACCACCCACATACCCCTAATCTAACCCAAACCCCCCTTAAATAAACCTAACACTAAGCCCCTGAAGATCTTCCTACCTTATCTTCACCTCGCCGGGTATCACACCGATCCGTCCTAACTCCGATGTCTTGATCCAAGCCCAAGCGGGGGGCTGAAGATGTCCATGATCCGGCTGAAGTCTTCATCCAAGCGGGAGCTGAAGAGGTCCATGATCCGGCTGAAGTCTTCTATCAAGCGGCATCTTCAATCTTATTTCTTCGGGATCCATGTTCATCCCGCCGACGCGGAACATCCAACTTCACCGACGACTTCCCGATGAATGACGGTTCCTTTAAGGGACGTCATCCAAGATGGCGTCCCTCAAATTCCGATTGGCTGATTGGAACAGCCAATAGAATGCAAGCTCAATCTGATTGGCTGATTGGATCAGCCAATCAGATTGAACTTGATTCTGATTGGCTGATTCCATCAGCCAATCAGAATTTTCCTACCTTAATTCCGATTGGCTGATAGAATCCTATCAGCCAATCGGAATTCGAGGGACGCCATCTTGGATGACGTCCCTTAAAGGAACCGTCATTCGTCGGGAAGTCGTCGGTGAAGATGGATGTTCCGCGTCGGCGGGATGAACATGGATCCGGAAGAAAGAAGATTGAAGATACCGCTTGATAGAAGACTTCAGCCGGATCATGGACCTCTTCAGCTCCCGCTTGGATGAAGACTTCAGCCGGATCATGGACATCTTCAGCCCCCCGCTTGGGCTTGGATCAAGACATCGGAGCCAGGACGGATCGGTGTGATACCCGGCAAGGTGAAGATAAGGTAGGAAGATCTTCAGGGGCTTAGTGTTAGGTTTATTTAAGGGGGGTTTGGGTTAGATTAGGGGTATGTGGGTGGTGGGTTGTAATGTTGGGGGGGTATTGTATGTGTTTTTTTTACAGGCAAAAGAGCTGAATTCTTTGGGGCATGCCCCGCAAAGGGCCCTGTTCAGGGCTGGTAAGGTAAAAGAGCTTTGAACTTTTGTAATTTAGAATAGGGTAGGGCATTTTTTTTATTTTGGGGGGCTTTGTTATTTTATTAGGGGGCTTAGAGTAGGTGTAATTAGTTTAAAATTGTTGTAATATTTTTCTAATGTTTGTAAATATTTTTTTATTTTTTGTAACTTAGTTCTTTTTTATTTTTTGTACTTTAGTTAGTTTATTTCATTGTATTTATTTGTAGATATTGTATTTAATTAATTTATTGATAGTGTAGTGTTAGGTTTAATTGTAGATAATTGTAGGTATTTTATTTAATTAATTTATTGATCGTGTAGTGTTAGGTTTAATTGTAACTTAGGTTAGGATTTATATTACAGGTAATTTTGTAATTATTTTAACTATTTTAGCTATTAAATAGTTCTTAACTATTTAATAGCTATTGTACCTGGTTAAAATAAATACAAAGTTGCCTGTAAAATAAATATAAATCCTAAAATAGCTATAATATAATTATAATTTATATTGTAGCTATATTAGGGTTTATTTTACAGGTAAGTATTTAGCTTTCAATAGGAATAATTTATTTAATAAGAGCGACGTTGAGGGGGGCAGATTAGGGGTTAATAAATATAATATAGGGGTCGGCGGTGTTAGGGGCAGCAGATTAGGGGTGCATAGGGATAATGTAAGGCTAGGGGTGTTTAGACTCGGGGTACATGTTAGGCTGTTAGGTGCAGACGTAGGAAGTGCTTCCCCATAGAAAACAATGGGGCTGCGTTAGGAGCTGAACGCGCCCCATTGTTTTCTATGGGGGAATCGTGCACGAGCACGTTTTTGAAGCTGGCCGCGTCCGTAAGCACCGCTGGTATCGAGAGTTGAAGTTGCGGTAAATATGCTATACGCTCCTTTTTTGGAGCCTAACGCAGCCATTCTGTGAACTCTAAATACCAGCGGTATTTAAAAGGTGCGGCCAGAAAAAAGCATACGTAGCTAACGCACCCCTTTGGCCGCAGAACTCTAAATCTAGGCGTTAGTGAAGACCCCACACTGACAAATACTCTACTAGAAGCGCACATAACAGTCATAGCCAAACCAGGTAGACAACTCACAAGCCCGAGTAATTATAGACCCATATCATTAATCAACACAGATATGTAAATACTAGCCAAAATTTTAGCCAATAGATTGAACAAAATCCTACCAGCCCTGATAGATAGGGATCAAGTTGGGTTTATTCCAGGTAGGGAAGAGAGATAACATTACTAAGGTCATCCAACTAATCAATCACGCAAAGGTTACGAGCACTCCCATGGTCTTGTTCGCAACAGACACGGAGAAGGCCTTTGATAGGGTAGGATGGCCTTTCTTGCAGAAAGCTATGAGTGAGATGGGCATCCTACAAGCCTTTTTAAACATGACAATGGCACTTTACTCGGCCCCGAATGCGAGGGTTCGAGTTAACGGGACACTCTCGGACACATTCTATATAAGCAATGGAACAAGGCAGGGATGCCCACTGTCACCCTTACTGTTCGCTATATCTATTGAGGTCTTAACTCAGAAAGTACGGTTAAATGATAAAATTAAAGGCGTGAAGGTAGGCACCCAGGAGAATAAACAGGCTTTATATGCAGATGACGTGCTCTTCACACTCACTGATGCTGAAACATCTGTACCAGAATTATTGCATGAACTTGAATCATACGGGGCTATGTCCAACTTCCATCTTAACTTAAATAAATCTGAACTAATGAACATTAATACCCTCCCACACCATATAACCTCCCTCTACAAGAAATATAATATACAGATAGCTCATCAAAAACTCAAATATTTAGGAATATACCTTGTGTCCAGGACCTCTTCAAACACAATTACATCCCCTTAAAAAATGACATCATTAGGGACCTCTCTAGCTGGAAGACCAAGCCTCTCTCGTGGTTGGGGAGGATAGGAGTATTTAAAATGAACATCCTCCCTAGAATCCTTTACATCCTTCAAGCGTTACCCATCCCTCTGCAAGGAGGTTATATCAAACAACTGCAATCTATAATAGAGCAATACATTTGGGCAAACACTAGGCCAAGGGTACCGAAGAAAATGATGTATATGCCAAGAGACAGAGGAGGGTTGGGCCTGCCAAATTTGGCAGTATATAGAAGATCGATTTTCCTACAGAGAATAGTGGAATGGTCACACAACAGCACAGACAAAGCGTGGATAGGTCTAGACAGGCAAATATTTGCAATAAATAACATAGGTACTCTAGCATGGATAGAGCATAGGCCAAAACACTTGCATAAGTACATCATCTCAGCGGAGACCCTGCTGGAATGGGACAAGACACTGGCCACCAGCACTCATATCTCATTTAGAACATCGCCCCTAACGCCAATAATTGAAAACCTTGACCTTCCATACTGGAAATTGGGCTTCCGCAACTCTTCCCATTACGGTCTAAGAGAGGGATCAATGCAGTTCCTTAGAGATAATAGTACCCTGAAAACACAAGCTCAACTTGCTGAGACCCATAGGGAGATCTTCACCCCCTGGCTCAATTTTAACCAACTACTCCATTACATTTCTCATCATAAAAAGCGGCAGATATGGGTCGTAAACCCACGCACTTCGAGTAACTTTGTATTTGCCCAAATTTACCCAGACATCTCATATCTTTGCTATATAAGATCAGCTCTACTGAGAGCGAGTCACCCCTACCATCATATACTACTATATGGAACACAGAAATAGCACAAGACATAGGGTCAGACTCCTGGAAACAAGCTTTTGCACTTACAAAGCGTTCCTCTGTATCAGCAAACATCCAAGAAATGCACTTTAAACTTTTGAGCAGGTGGTACCTCACCCCCGTTAGGCTTCACAAAATATTTCCCACACTAAGCAACACCTGCTGGAGAGGCTGCGGGGAAGAGGGCTCTATCCATCACATTTGGTGGTCATGCCTCAAATTCGGCTCTTATTGGGAGAATATCTTCTCCTATATATCCAATTTACTGAATATTCATCTCCCCAATTCGATGGGGAGCATCATGTTTTGCTCCTTACCCAAAATCAAAGATCCGGCTAAACTAGCTCTTCTACTGATTATGATCACGGGTGCTAAAAAATTGATACCCAAGAGATGGAAAACCCAAAAGATTCCTACAATTTAGGAATGGAGGAACGAGGTTACGGATCTTCTCATCCTTGAGAGATATCATTACCTCAAAATAGACAGACTAGAGATACACGTGATGATACTGGCAACTTGGAATGGTAACATTTGAAATTCTCCTCCCTTCCTCTCTCCCCCAAATGCAGCGCTGCGGCATTTGACTGCACTCACTATCTCACTACCATGAACTTTCTGTGTGTGCTGCAGACACAAGCCATGTGCATTGCAATCAGTTCCAGCTGAGTTCAAGGAGATCCCACAGACCGATACTGCCTACAGCGTATTGGAGCATTGACGGTGACGTCATCTGCCTGGGGGTGTCTGTCGGGCGACTCTCAACGGTCCAGACTTGCGGTGTAAGGCACGCTGAAAGTGCCGCCACGATTGTGAGTATTCACTCAGAGGGTTTTTTTTTTACCTGTATATATTCCCTCCCACCTAAACGATACTGTTTTATGGGTCTGGCGCCTCTCTTTCCATCTTTTTGTACATCTAGGATTCCGTCGGGAGTTCATTTGGGGAGCGCAGCCTCTGTACCAAGCCCACCGGAACGGAACTAATATCCAGCAGCGCACCTCCTGAGGATAGCTGGATTATCCTTTTTTAAATGATTTAACTAATAAAGCTCTTTTGAAAAAAAAAAAAAAAAAAAAAAGTACGGTTTTAATATACTTTATTTTATAAGATTATAATGTAGCATAAGCCCTCTAGAAGTAAATGATAATCTTCCATAAAGTGCAATCGTACGCACATATCATCATTTCCAAAGATGGCCGCCTGCTCATGCCCACTTGTATCCATACACCTGCTATGTCACAGTAACGCTCAAGTAGTTGCAGGCTTGGCATTACTGTGTACAAGCAGGAAGGGCTGTGCTAATGGGAGGTTACTTGCACTGCTTGGCACTCCCTTTTACTTACGTAGCTGTGCTGCTGTTTTCTGAACATCATAACAGCATAAAAGAAAGCACAGGATGGAGACTTCGCTATTTGTTAGGCCTATAGTATGATAGAATTTAAGGGACCCTGTCTTTTCTTTTATGCAATATTATACCTTGTATACATCATTTGATGTAGATCTATCATTCAGATATAACAACATGGTAGGACATTCACCATCTGGAATCTGCCTTCATATGGAACCAGAGCAGCGATCGGGCTCCGGTTCCATATGCAGGCAGATGCCTGGAGTTTAGGAACTCCATCTCTCGGCTGTAAAGTTACACCACTGGTGCTTCCTGCAGCTCGGACGTATATATATATATATTTAATCCAGTACCTTATAGATAAGAGAATATGGTAGAGCTATATGAGATACCATGGCTAAAGTAGGGGATTTCAGCACTCAAAATTATAACCCATTTAATCCAATTTCTTAGATATGTAAGACTGCGGAACAGCATTGAATCCAACGTGCATTAGATTTTTTAGCATGCAATCAATGTTTCTTGTAAATAAGTTGCTAAACAAAAAAATGCCTGCCCGGGAAATTCAAATTCTAACTGAAGAAGCAAGCCTGGATCTTGCGGTAATCAAGCGGTTCTTACAAGTCGCCTGGATACAGTTTATGCACAGAGGCAAATAATTCACCTGCAAGTTTGTGTCCCCAGTGAGCAAGGAGACACGGTTGTGAGAGGTGAGATAAGGATGTTGGAGGCTCATGTCCCGCTCCGGTTTCTATTAGCCCTGTGATTTTGTTTTCTCGGATGTTGCTGCGATATCTACACACAGGTCTGTTTCACTATTTCTGTTTTTCACCACTGTGATATGGTTTATCTGCTATCAAGCTGCACAAGTCCCCAGTTTAAGCTAACATTAGAGGACACTTTTATCTCGGTTAACACATACCACTAAACATATGTTTGCAAATTGGTTCATTCAGTTGGATTACAAAGTTGATACAAATTGCTACTAACTGAGACATCTGATCTCCTCTATTCGGGACTTATATGGTCTGTAAAAAGGACTTTATTTTTCTCCTCATCATAGAGGAATCTATATGAATGTTTAACTTAAGTGTATATTTCGGTTGAGAATCTATAAGCTGTGTGTTTCCAACTTTTGCTTGCTGCATATGTTTTTTTATATATCTGTGATGACTCTTTAATATGTTTGATATGCCTTATTTTTAATCCACTGCAGTGGTGTATTCTAGAGATAATGAGTAATTTCAAGCTGTTTATTTTGTGGTAGCAATTTTTTGCAATAAACTGTTTGCATGTGGTTAAGTCTGTGCATGTGCAGTTCATTCTTTTTGGATTCGATGCTGTTCCGCAGTCTTACATAGCTAAGAAATTGGATTAAATGGGTTATAATTTTGAGTGCTGAAATCCCCTACTTTAGCCATGGTATCTCATATAGCTCTACCATATTCTCTTATCTATAAGGTACTGGATTAAATAAATTTTTGAGGGGTCTGCACCACGTTTGATTTCAGCTGACCCTGAGTCATTCGGTATACATATAAATAATTTCATCAGAGTAAAAATTCCTAGTGTCTTTGTATAAAGATAGGTTCTGGTTTTTCTTGTTTTTCATCCACAATTTTTGAATTGATATATATATATATCTACGTTATGCGGTACGATGAGCTTCGTACCCCATGACGGATATATACGTCCAATAGTGTTAAAGAGTTAAAGAGACATGAAAGTCAGAATCATACTTCCATGATTTAGATAGAGCATCATTTTAAGACTCTTAAATTCAAATCACATCAAATTGACTTTGTTTGTTTGGCATTCTTTTTGTGTACACATTACCCTCAGCCTCAGCAAAGCACTACTGAGAGCTAGCTGGTGAATGGTGGATACACACATATGCATATTGTCATTGGCTCACCCGATGTGTTCAGTTAACTCTCAGTAGTGCATTGCTGATATGTAGCTAACTTTAAATATAAGTTTAACCCCCTTTGCAGAAGTTAAACATATATTTATTTGTAAGCAATAGTGCAATAATAAAATAGTCTAACATATTTTATGCTCTGTCTTAATTTATAAAAACTTTGATGTCCCTTTGAACATTTTTACATTTCTTTGTAGCTCACACTTTATGTGCAGAATACAGTCTACAGTGAACAGTGCAAATATAGAATTGTCACTCTGTCTATGCCAAAATAATGCTGCCAAACCTTTGTGTTTACCTAAGGGTCAGCTTACTTAGGCCTAGATTTAGAGTTCGGCGGTAGCCGTCAAAACCAGCGTTAGAGGCTCCTAACGCTGGTTTTGGCCGCCCGCTGGTATTTGGAGTCAGTGATTAAAGGGTCTAACGCTCACTTTACAGCCGCGACTTTTCCATACCGCAGATCCCCCTACGCCATTTGCGTAGCCTATCTTTTCAATGGGATCTTCCTAACGCCGGTATTTAGAGTCGTTTCTGCAGTGAGCGTTAGAGCTCTAACGACAAGATTCCAGCCGCCTGAAAAAAGCAGGAGTTAAGAGCTTTCTGGCTAACGCCGGTTCATAAAGCTCTTAACTACTGTACCCTAAAGTACACTAACACCCATAAACTACCTATGTACCCCTAAACCGAGGTCCCCCCACATCGCCGCCACTCGATTAAAATTTTTAACCCCTAATCTGCCGACCGCCACCTACGTTATACTTATGTACCCCTAATCTGCTGCCCCTAACCCCGCCGACCCCTATATTATATTTATTAACCCCTAACTTGCCCCACACAACGTCGCCGCAAGCTACTTAAAATAATTAACCCCTAATCTTCCGACCGCAAATCGCCGCCACCTACGTTATCCCTATGTACCCCTAATCTTCTGCCCCTAACATCGCCGACCCCTATGTTATATTTATTAACCCCTAATCTGCCCCCCACAACGTCGCCGACACCTACCTACACTTATTAACCCCTAATCTGCCGAGCGGACCTGAGCGCTACTATAATAAAGTTATTAACCCCTAATCCGCCTCACTAACCCTATCATAAATAGTATTAACCCCTAATCTGCCCTCCCTAACATCGCCGACACCTACCTTCAATTATTAACCCCTAATCTGCCGACCGGAGCTCACCGCTATTCTAATAAATGTATTAACCCCTAAAGCTAAGTCTAACCCTAACACTAACACCCCCCTAAGTTAAATATAATTTTTATCTAACGAAATAAATTAACTCTTATTAAATAAATGATTCCTATTTAAAGCTAAATACTTACCTGTAAAATAAATCCTAATATAGCTACAATATAAATTACATTTATATTATAGCTATTTTAGGATTAATATTTATTTTACAGGTAACTTTGTATTTATTTTAACCAGGTACAATAGCTACCTAGTTAAAATAATTACAAATTTACCTGTAAAATAAATCCTAACCTAAGATATAATTAAACCTAACACTACCCTATCAATAAAATAATTAAATAAACTACCTACAATTACCTACAATTAACCTAACACTACACTATCAATAAATTAATTAAACACAATTGCTACAAATAAATACAATTAAATAAACTATCTAAAGTACAAAAAATAAAAAAGAACTAAGTTACAGAAAATAAAAAAATATTTACAAACATAAGAAAAATATTACAACAATTTTAAATTAATTACACCTACTCTAAGCCCCCTAATAAAATAACAAAGACCCCCAAAATAAAAAATTCCCTACCCTATTCTAAAATACAAAAATTACAAGCTCTTTTACCTTACCAGCCCTGAACAGGGCCCTTTGCGGGGCATGCCCCAAGAATTTCAGCTCTTTTGCCTGTAAAAAAAAACATACAATACCCCCCCCCAACATTACAACCCACCACCCACATACCCCTAATCTAACCCAAACCCCCCTTAAATAAACCTAACACTAAGCCCCTGATGATCTTCCTACCTTGTCTTCACCATGCCAGGTTCACCGATCCGTCCTGGCTCCAAGATCTTCATCCAACCCAAGCGGGGGTTGGCGATCCATAATCCGGTGCTCCAAAGTCTTCCTCCTATCCGGCAAGAAGAGGACATCCGGACCGGCAAACATCTTCTCCAAGCGGCATCTTCTATGTTCTTCCATCCGATGACGACCGGCTCCATCTTGAAGACCTCCAGCGCGGATCCATCCTCTTCTTCCGACGACTAGACGACGAATGACGGTTCCTTTAAGGGACGTCATCCAAGATGGCGTCCCTCGAATTCCGATTGGCTGATAGGATTCTATCAGCCAATCGGAATTAAGGTAGGAATTTTCTGATTGGCTGATGGAATCAGCCAATCAGAATCAAGTTCAATCCGATTGGCTGATCCAATCAGCCAATCAGATTGAGCTCGCATTCTATTGGCTGTTCCGATCAGCCAATACAATGCGAGCTCAATCTGATTGGCTGATTGGATCAGCCAATCGGATTGAACTTGATTCTGATTGGCTGATTCCATCAGCCAATCAGAAAATTCCTACCTTAATTCCGATTGGCTGATAGAATCCTATCAGCCAATCGGAATTCGAGGGACGCCATCTTGGATGACGTCCCTTAAAGGAACCGTCATTCGTCGTCTAGTCGTCGGAAGAAGAGGATGGATCCGCGCTGGAGGTCTTCAAGATGGAGCCGGTCGTCATCGGATGGAAGAACATAGAAGATGCCGCTTGGAGAAGATGTTTGCCGGTCCGGATGTCCTCTTCTTGCCGGATAGGAGGAAGACTTTGGAGCACCGGATTATGGATCGCCAACCCCCGCTTGGGTTGGATGAAGATCTTGGAGCCAGGACGGATCGGTGAACCTGGCATGGTGAAGACAAGGTAGGAAGATCATCAGGGGCTTAGTGTTAGGTTTATTTAAGGGGGGTTTGGGTTAGATTAGGGGTATGTGGGTGGTGGGTTGTAATGTTGGGGGGGGGGTATTGTATGTTTTTTTTTACAGGCAAAAGAGCTGAAATTCTTGGGGCATGCCCCGCAAAGGGCCCTGTTCAGGGCTGGTAAGGTAAAAGAGCTTGTAATTTTTGTATTTTAGAATAGGGTAGGGAATTTTTTATTTTGGGGGTCTTTGTTATTTTATTAGGGGGCTTAGAGTAGGTGTAATTAGTTTAAAATTGTTGTAATATTTTTCTTATGTTTGTAAATATATTTTTATTTTCTGTAACTTAGTTCTTTTTTATTTTTTGTACTTTAGATAGTTTATTTAATTGTATTTATTTGTAGCAATTGTGTTTAATTAATTTATTGATAGTGTAGTGTTAGGTTAATTGTAGGTAATTGTAGGTAGTTTATTTAATTATTTTATTGATAGGGTAGTGTTAGGTTTAATTATATCTTAGGTTAGGATTTATTTTACAGGTAAATTTGTAATTATTTTAACTAGGTAACTATTAAATAGTTCTTAACTATTTAATAGCTATTGTACCTGGTTAAAATAAATACAAAGTTACCTGTAAAATAAATATTAATCCTAAAATAGCTATAATATAAATGTAATTTATATTGTAGCTATATTAGGATTTATTTTACAGGTAAGTATTTAGCTTTAAATAGGAATCATTTATTTAATAAGAGTTAATTTATTTCGTTAGATAAAAATTATATTTAACTTAGGGGGGTGTTAGTGTTAGGGTTAGATTTAGCTTTAGGGGTTAATACATTTATTAGAATAGCGGTGAGCTCCGGTCGGCAGATTAGGGGTTAATAATTGAAGGTAGGTGTCGGCGATGTTAGGGAGGGCAGATTAGGGGTTAATACTATTTATGATAGGGTTAGTGAGGCGGATTAGGGGTTAATAACTTTATTATAGTAGCGCTCAGGTCCGCTCGGCAGATTAGGGGTTAATAAGTGTAGGTAGGTGTCGGCGACGTTGTGGGGGGCAGATTAGGGGTTAATAAATATAACATAGGGGTCGGCGATGTTAGGGCAGCAGATTAGGGGTACATAGGGATAACGTAGGTGGCGGCGGTTTACGGAGCGGCAGATTAGGGGTTAAAAGTGTAATGCAGGGGTCAGCGATAGCGGGGGCGGCAGATTAGGGGTTAATAAGTGTAAGGTTAGGGGTGTTTAGACTCGGGGTTCATGTTAGGGTGTTAGGTGCAGACGTAGGAAGTGTTTCCCCATAGGAAACAATGGGGCTGCGTTAGGAGCTGAACGCTGCTTTTTTGCAGGTGTTAGGTTTTTTTTCAGCTCAAACAGTCCCATTGTTTCCTATGGGAGAATCGTGCACGAGCACGTTTTTGAGGCCGGCCGCGTCCGTAAGCAACTCTGGTATCGAGAGTTGCATTTGCGGTAAAAATGCTCTACGCTCCTTTTTTGGAGCCTAACGCAGCATTTGTTTGAACTCTCGATACCAGAGTTAAATTTATGGTGCGGCCAGAAAAAAACCCGCGGAGCGTTAACAGCCCTTTTACCGCCAAACTCCAAATCTAGCCGTTAGTAAATATATTTGCTTTGCAAAGTTACTGAATATGCAACAATAATAATTTTGCTGAGGTATTCTACTGACAAGGAACTTTTGGTTGTGTTCCATCTCCTTCAAATTTAAATTGGCAACACTTCAAGTAGTAAAAAAAAATAACACAAGTAATAAAATATATTAAGTGCCAAATCAGCAGCTTGGTTTCTATATTCCTGCTTGTTTTACAAATAAAAGAACTCACAGTTGCAATGGGAATTATTTAAAAGGGGCTACTACACACAAAGATAAAGGTTAATTAAAGGGATACTGAACCCAAATTTTTTCATTTGTGATTCAGATAGAGCATGCAATTTTAAGCAACTTTCTGATTTACTCCTATTAGCAAATGTTCTTCATTCTTTTGGTATCATTATTTGAAAAGCAAAATTATAAGTTTAGATGCCGGCCCATTTTGGTGAACAACCTGAGCTGTTCTTCCTGATTGGTGGATACATTCATCCACCAATAAACAAGTGCTGTCCTAAGTTCTGGACTTTCTTTTTCAAATAAAGATAGTAAAAGAACAAAGAAAAATTGATAATAGGAGTAAATTAGAAAGTTGCTTCAAATTGCATGCTCTATCTGAATAACAAAAGAAAAAAAATTGGGTTCAGTGTCCATTTAAGACAAGGGGGTTAAAGGGACAGTCAACTCAAAAATGTTTATTGTTTAAAAAGATGGATAATACCTTTATTACCCATTCCCCAGTTTTGCCCAGAAAACATGGTTATATTAATATACTTTTTATCTCTGTGATTACCTTGTATCTAACCATCTTCTTACAGCACCCTGATCACATGACTATATCTAATGACTTGCATTTCAGCCAATTAGTGCTGTGCTGTTAGAACCCTCAGGCGTGAGCACAATGTTATCTATATGGTTCACATGAACTCAAACTCCCCTGTTGTGAAAAGCTAATAAAAACTAGCCCTTTAGTATGCTTTATTGTACTATTGGGCCTAGTAGTCTAGGCCCAATAGTACAATAAAGCATACTAAGGGCTAGTTTCTCTAAAACTTGCTGGCACAGAGACAAATGATCAGCTTTATTTTAATGTCAGGGTATAGGACAATTAAAATGACAAGTTAAAATGAATCCTAAGCTCCGTCTCAGTGTATCTCTTCCCAAAAGATAAACAAATAAAACAAAATGTGTGCAAGTAACAGAGATAAAGCTCTAAAATAGCACGGATACCAGGATGAAAAATAAAAAAATCAATTTAATATACGATCAACATCTAAATTCTATGTTTACATAAATAGGGATTAAAATATATCAATAAAATACAGATACACTTCTAATTAAGAAGTCAAAAGCTCTGGTGGATTCATTAAGTGGGGTAGAGATAAGTGGTGGTAACTGAATAGCAAACAACAGATAATATCACCCAGAGTATATTGGATAAACACCTTCTTAAAAAAGACTCCAATGCCTCTAATGTCTCTGCACCAATTCATGTTGCCTATTAAGCCTTAAAGGAAAGTTTGTATCACTTTGTATATGTGCTTAACAGATGAAAGGTAGCTTACCAGCTGCTCCTATAGGCCTTTGAGGATAAGTGGTATCAGCGTGTTTGTGTGTCAAACATGGAAATCAGGTAGCTTACCAGCCGCTTCTATAGGCCTTTGAGGAGAAGTGGTATCAGCGTGTTTGTGTGTCAAACATGGAAATCAGGTAGCTTACCAGCCGCTCCTGTAGAATTTCAGAACGCTGTATGACTTAATGTATCCATTAGAGCTTTTGACTTCTTAATTAGAAGTGTGTTATATGTATTTTATTGATATATTTTAAGGGAGACGTCCCTATTTATGTTTACATACGCCTAGATTAAGAGTCTTGCGTTAGGGTTAAAAAGCAGCGTTGAGAGGTCCCAAAGCTGCTTTTTAACGCCCGCTGGTATTACGAGTCTTACAGGTACAGGTGTACCGCTCACTTTTTGGGCGCAACTCGAAAATACCGCAAATCCACCTACGTCAATTGCGTATCCTATTTTTTCAATAGGATTTTCCTAACGCCAGTATTACGAGTCTTTCTAAAAGTGAGCGGTACACCCTCTACCTCCAAGATCCCTAACGCATTTGAAAGTCAGTAGTTAAGAGTTTTAACTGCTAACGCCGTAGTATATAACTCTTAACTAAAGTGCATAAAAGTACACTTAACACCCATAAACTACCTATTAACCCCTAAACCGAGGCTCCCCCACATCGCAAACACTAAAATAAAATTTTTAACCCCTAATCTGCCGAACGGGACATCGCCGCAACTATAATAAATATATTAACCCCTAAACCGCCGCACTCCTGCCTCGCAAACACTAGTTACATTTTATTAACCCCTAATCTGCCATCCCTAACATCACCGCCACCTACCTACATTTATTAACCCTAATCTGCCGCCCCCAACTTCGCCGCCACTATATTAAATGTATTAACCCCTAAACCTAAGTCTAACCCTAACACCCCCTAACTTAAATATAATTTAAATAAATCTAAATAAAATTACTATTATTAACTAAATTATTACTATTTAAAACTAAATACTTACCTATAAAATAAACCCTAAGATAGCTACAATATAACTAATAGTTACATTGTAGCTATCTTAGGGTTTATTTTTATTTTACAGGCAACTTTGTATTTATTTTAACTAGGTAGAATAGTTATTAAATAGTTATTAAATATTTAATAACTACCTAGCTAAAATAAATACAAAAGTACCTGTAAAATAAAACCTAAGCTAAGTTACAATAACACCTAACACTACACTATAATTAAATTAAATCCCTAAATTAACTACAATTAAATAAAATTATCTAAATTACAGAAAATAATAAAATAATTACAAGTTTTTTAAACTAATTACACCTAATATAATCCCACTAATAAAATAAAAAAGCCCCCCAAAATTATAAAAAGCCCTACCCTATACTAAATTGCAAATAGCCCTTAAAAGGGCTTTCTGTGGGGCATTGCCCCAAAGTAATCAGCTCTTTAACCTGTAAAAAAAAGTG
Organism: Bombina bombina; assembly: GCF_027579735.1. Taxonomy (NCBI): domain Eukaryota; kingdom Metazoa; phylum Chordata; class Amphibia; order Anura; family Bombinatoridae; genus Bombina; species Bombina bombina. Next base: position 1,520,400,971 of record NC_069499.1, on the reverse strand, counting down.
CAATACCCCCCACCCACACACCTAACCCTACTCTAAAACCCACCCAATCCCCCTTAATAAAACCTAACACTAACCCCTTGAAGATCACCGTACCTTGAGAAGTATTCACCCAACTGGGCCGAAGTCCTCAACGAAGCCGGGGGAAGTGGTCCTCCAGACGGGCAAAAGTCTTCATCCAAGCCGGGAAGAAGAGGTCATCCAGACAGGCAGGAGTCTTCATCCAGACGGCATCTTCTATCTTCATCCATCCGGAGCAGAGTGGGTCCATTTTCAAGCCTTCCGACGCGGAGCATCCTCTTCATCCAGAGTCTTCTTACTAAATGACGGTACCTTTAAGTGACGTCATCCAAGATGGCGTCCCTTCAATTCTGATTGGTTGATAGAATTCTATCAGCCAATCGGAATTAAGGTAGAAAAAATCCTATTTGCTGATCCAATCAGCCAATAGGATTGAGCTCGCATTCTATTGGCTGTTCATCTTGGATGACGTCACTTAAAACCGTCATTTAGTAGGATGCTTCGCGTCGGATGGCTTGAAGATGGACCCGCTCCGGATGAATGAAGATAGAAGGTGCCGTCTGGATGAAGACTTCTGCCCATCTGGAGGACCTCTTCTGCCCGGCTTGGATGAAGACTTCTGCCCGTCTGGAGGACCACTTCGCCTGGCTTTGTTGAGGACTTCGGCCCGGTTGGGTGAAGACTTCTCAAGGTAGGGTGATCTTCAAGGGGTTAGTGTTAGGTTTTATTAAGGGGGGATTGGGTGGGTTTTAGAGTAGGGTTGGGTGTGTGGGTGGTGGGTTTTAATGTTGGGGGTATTGCACTTTTTTTTACAGGTTAAAGAGCTGATTACTTTGGGGCAATGCCCCGCAAAAAGTCCTGTTAAGGGCTATTTGTAATTGAGTATAGAGTAGGGCTTTTTATTATTTTGGGGGCTTTTTTATTTTATTAGGGGGATTAGATTAGGTGTAATTAGTTTAAAAAACTTGCAATTATTTTATTATTTTCTGTAATTTAGTGTTTGTTTTTTTTCCCTGCCAAACAGCTCTCTATCCTCCCCCACCCCACAATTGTCCCCGCCATCTTAAGTACTGGCAGAAAGTCAGTATTTTTTTTTTAAAGCATATTTACATATGCTGCTGTGTAGGGTCCCCCCCCTTAGCTCCCAACCTCCCTGATCCCCCCAAACAGCTCTCTAACCCTCCCCCTCTACCTTATTTGGTGCCATATTGGGTACTGGCAGTTGTCTGCCAGTACCCAGTTTATACAAAAATATATTTCTTTTTTTATTTTATTTTTTATTTTCTGTAGTGTAGCTTCCCCCCCAAAAGACCATCCCCCCACCCCCTCCAAGATCCCTTCGCAACTTATTAACCCATTCCCTCCCCCCTTTCTCCCACTTGGAAGTTTTTTTTTCTGTAGTGCAGCGTTTCCCACCCGCTCCCTCCCCATGCAAGCACGCACGCACCCGCCCGCCTCCTCCCGTGCACTTGCGCGCGTCCGTGCGCACCCACAGCGGCCACACCCTCGATCCCGCCATCGATGGCCGCCCACCTGCCTCCCACTTTGGCTCCCACCCACCAACGATTTTCAGCCATCAATGTCCGGTTCAGAGAGGGCCACAGATATCGAGGCACCACTGCAATAACTGGAAAGCGGCTGGAAGTGATCAGGATCGCTTCCAGCCACTTTAAACCCCAATGTCGTACAGGTTACGTCGCTGGTCTTTAAAGACCAGCTTGTGCAAGACGTACCCTGCACCACATGAGTCGTTAAGGGGTTAAACTGCATATTAACATATGTTCTTCACATATAAAGTATAAATGTAGCCACCAATCAGCAAGCGCTACCCAGGGTACTAAACCAAAAATGGGCTGGCTCCTAAGCTTACAATCCTGCTTTTTCAAATAAAGATACCAAGAAAACCAAGAGAAAAATTGATAATACGAGTAAATTAGAAAGTTGCTTATAAATGCATGCTGTATCTGAATCATGAAAGGAAAAAAATTGGGTTTAATATAATTTTAAGATTGTATAATGTATATATTCAGCACAGGCACATCCATTTTTAAAAAAACATAATTTATGTAAGAACTTACCTGATAAATTCATTTCTTTCATTTTGGCAAGAGTCCATGAGCTTAGTGACATATGGGATATACAATCCTACCAGGAGGGGCAAAGTTTCCCAAACCTCAAACTGCCTATAAATATACCCCTCACCACACCCACAATTCAGTTTAACGAATAGCCAAGCAGTGGGGTGATATAGAAAGGAGTAGAAAGCATCAGCAAAGGACATTTGGAAATAATTGTGCTTTATGCAAAAAATCATAACCACCATAAAAAGGGCGGGCCTCATGGACTCTTGCAATATGAAAGAAATGAATTTATCAGGTAAGTTCTTACATAAATTATGTTTTCTTTCATGTAATTGGCAAGAGTCCATGAGCTAGTGACATATGTGATATCAATACCCAAGATGTGGATCTCCACTCAAGAGTCACTAGAGAGGGAGGGAATAAAAATAAAAACAGCCATATTCCGCTGAAAAAATTAATCCACAACCCAAAAAAATAAGTTTATTTTCATTTTTGAAAGAAAAAAACTTAAATCAAAAGCAGAAGAATCAAACTGAAACAGCTGCCTGAAGAACTTTTCTACCAAAAACTGCTTCCAAAGAAGCAAATACATAAAAAACAGTAGAATTTAGTAAATGTATGCAAAGAGGACCAAGTTGCCGCTTTGCAAATCTGATCAACTGAAGCTTCATTCTTAAAAGCCCATGAAGTGGAGACTGATCTAGTAGAATGAGCTGTAATTCTCTGAGGCGGGGCCTGACCCGACTCCAAATAAGCTTGATGAATCAAAAGTTTCAACCAAGAAGCTAAGGAAATAGCAGAAGCCTTCTGACCTTTCCTAGGACCAGAAAATAAAACAAATAGACTGGAAGTCTTCCTGAAATCTTTAGTAGCTTCCACATAATATTTCAAAGCTCTAACCACATCCAAAGAATGTAAGGATCTCTCCAAAGAATTCTTAGGATTAGGAGATAAGGAAGGGACAACAATTTCTCTACTAATGTTGTTAGAATTCACAACCTTAGGTAAAAATTGAAAAGAAGTCCGCAAAACTGCCTTATCCTGATGAAAAATCAGAAAAGGAGACTCACAAGAAAGAGCAGATAACTCAGAAACTCTTCTAGCAGAAGAGATGGCCAAAAGAAACAACACTTTCCAAGAAAGTAGTTTATTGTCCAAAGAATGCATATGTTCAAATGGAGCAGCCTGTAAAGCTTTCAGAACCAAATTAAGACTCCAAGGAGGAGAAATTGACTTAATGACAGGCTTAATACGAATTAAAGCCTGTACAAAACAGTGTATATCAGGAAGTATAGCAATCTTTCTGTGAAATAAAACAGAAAGAGCGGAGATTTGTCCTTTCAAGGAACTTGCAGACAAACCCTTATCCAAACCATCCTGAAGAAACTGTAAAATTCTAGGAATTCTAAAAGAATGCCAGGAGAATTTATGAGAAGAACACCATGAAATGTAAGTCTTCCAAACTCTATAATAAATCTTTCTAGAGACAGATTTATGAGCTTGTAACATAGTATTAATCACTGAGTCAGAGAAACCTCTATGACTTAGAACTAAGCGTTCAATTTCCATACCTTCAAATTTAATGATTTGAGATCCTGATGGAAAAACGGACCTTGAGATAGTAGGTCCGTTCGTAACGGAAGTGGCCAAGGCGGGCAACTGGACATCCGAACCAGATCTGCATACCAAAACCTGTGTGGCCATGCTGGAGCCACCAGCAACACAAAAGACTGTTCCATGATGATTTTGGAAATCACTCTTGGAAGGAGAACTAGAGGCGGGAAGATGTAAGCAGGATGATGACACCAAGGAAGTGTCAGCGCATCCACTGATTCCGCCTGAAAATCCCTGGACCTGGACAGGTATCTGGGAAGTTTCTTGTTTAGATGAGAGGCCATGAGATCTATCTCTGGAAGACCCCACATCTGAACTATCTGAAAAAACACATCTGGATGGAGAGACCACTCCCCTGGATGTAAAGTCTGGCAGCTGAGATAATCCGCCTCCCAATTGTCTACACCTGGGATATGTACCGCAGAGATTAGACAGGAGCTGGATTCCGCCCAAGCAAGTATCCGAGATACTTCTTTCATAGCTTGAGGACTGTGAGTCCCACCCTGATGATTGACATAAGCCACAGTTGTGATATTGTCTGTCTGAAAACAAATGAATGGTTCTCTCTTTAGCAGAGGCCAGAACTGAAGAGCCCTGAGAATTGCACGGAGTTCTAAAATATTTATTGGTAATCTCACCTCTTGAGATTTCCAAACCCCTTGTGCTCTCAGAGATCCCCAAACAGCTCCCCAACCTGAAAGACTCGCATCTGTTGAGATCACAGTCCAGGTTGGCCGAACAAAAGAAGCCCCTTGAACCAAACGATGGTGATCTATCCACCATGTCAGAGAGTATCGTACATTGGGATTCAAGGATATTAATTGTGATATATTTGTATAATCCCTGCACCATTGATTCAGCATACAAAGCTGTAGAGGTCTCATGTGAAAACGTGCAAAGGGGATCGCGTCCGATGCTGCAGTCATGAGACCTAAAACTTCCATGCACATAGCCACTGAAGGGAATGACTGAGACTGAAGGTGCCGGCATGCTGCGACCAATTTTAAACGTCTCTTGTCTGTTAGAGACAGAGTCATGGACGCTGAATCTATCTGGAAGCCTAAAAAGGTGACCCTTGTTTGAGGAATCAAGAAACTTTTTGGTAAATTGATCCTCCAACCATGTTTCCAAAGAAACAACACTAGTTGATTTGTGTCAGATTCTGCAGTACGTAAACACTGAGCTAGTACCAAGATATCATCCAAATAAGGAAACACCGCAATACCCTGTTCTCTGATTATAGATAGTAGGGCACCCAGAACCTTTGAAAAGATTCTTGGAGCTGTTGCTAGGCCAAATGGAAGAGCAACAAATTGGTAATGCTTGTCTAGAAAAGAGAATCTTAGAAACTGAAAGTGTTCTGGATGAATCGGAATATGAAGGTAGGCATCCTGCAAGACTATTGTGGACATATAATGTCCTCGCTGAACAAAAGGCAGAATAGTCTTTATAGTTACCATCTTGAAAGTTGGTACTCTTACATAACGATTCAAAATTTTCAGATCCAGAACTGGTCTGAATAAATTTTCTTTCTTTGGTACAATGAATGGGTTTGAATAAAACCCCAAACCTTGTTCCTGAGGAGGAACTGGCATGATTACCCCTGAAGACTCCAGGTCTGAAACACACTTCAGGAAAGCTTGAGCTTTTACTGGATTTACAGGGATACGTGAGAGAAAAAATCTTCTCACAGGAGGTCTTACTCTGAATCCTATTCGATACCCTTGGGAGACAATGCTCTGAATCCAATGATTTTGGGTAGATTTTATCCAAAAATTCTTGAAAAACCTTAATCTGCCCCATACCAGCTTAGCTGGAATGAGGGCCGCACCTTCATGCGGACTTAGGGGCTGACTTTGGTTTCCTAAATGGCTTGGATTTATTCCAATTTGAAGAAGGCTTCCAATTGGAAGCAGATTCCTTGGGGGGAGGATTGAGTTTTTGTTCCTTATTCTGACGAAAGGAACGAAAACGGTTAGAAGCCTTAGATTTACCCTTAGGTTTTTTATCCTGAGGCAGAAAAACTCCTTTTCCCCCAGTGATAGTTGAAATAATAGAATCCAACTGAGAAACAAATAAATTATTACCTTGGAAAGAAAGAGATAGTAATCTAGATTTAGATGTCATATCAGCATTCCAAGATTTAAGCCACAAAGCTTTTCTAGCTAATACAGCTAAAGACATGGATCTAACATCAATTTTGATAACATCAAAAATGGCATCACAAATAAAATGATTAGCATGTTGCAGTAAGCAAATAATGCTAGATATGTCAGAATCCAATTCTTGTTGCGCTAAATTCTCCAACCAGAAAGTTGATGCAGCCGCAACATCAGCCAAAGAAATTGCAGGTCTGAGAAGATGACCTGAATATAAATAGGCCTTCCTTAGATAAGATTCAAGCTTCCTATCTAAAGGATCCTTAAAGGAAGTACTATCTTCCATAGGAATAGTGGTACGTTTAGCAAGAGTAGAAATAGCCCCATCAACTTTGGGGATCTTTTCCCAAAACTCTATAGATTTTGCTGGTAAAGGATACAATTTTTTAAACCTTGAAGAAGTAATAAAAGAAGTACCTGGCTTATTCCATTCCCTAGAAATCATATAGAAAAACCCCTGGAGAAACCACAGGAGGTTTAAAAACAGCATTTAAACGTTTATTAGACTCAACGTCAATAGGACTGGTTACCTCAATATCCAAAGTAATTAACACTTCTTTTAATAAAGAACGCATATACTCTATTTTAAATAAATAAGTAGATTTGTCAATGTCAATGTCTGAGGAAGGATCTTCTGTCTCAGATAGATCCTCATCAGAAGAGGATGAATTATTATGTTGTTGGTCATTTGAAATTTCATCAGCTAAATGAGAAGTTTTAAAGACCTTTTACGTTTATTAGAAGGTGGAAATGCAGACAAAGCCTTCAGAATAGAATCAGAAACAAATTCTTTAAAATTTACAGGTATATCATGCACATTAGAAGTTGAAGGAACTGCAACTGGCAATGTACTATTACTGATAGAAACACTATCTGCATGTAAAAGTTTATCATGACAACTATTACAAATGACATTCGGTGAAATAATTTCTACAATTTTACAACAAATGCACTTAGCTTTGGTAGAACCAATGTCAGGCAGCAATGTTCCAGCAGAAACATCTGAGACAGGATCAGATTGAGACATCTTGCACAATGTAAGAGAAAAAAACAACATATAAAGCAAAATTATCAATTTCCTTATATGACAGTTTCAGGAATGGGAAAAAATGCAATAGCATAGACCTCTGAAAAAAGCAAGAAGCAAACATACAAGGGGTGTTAAAATAATGAAAAAGTTTGGCGCCAAGTATGATGCACAACGTAACGTAAACTTTTTTTGGCAGCAAAAATAACCGGAAATGACACACTCGCGTCACTAATGACGCAGCCGTGTGAAAGGTCTCTGCGTCACGTATCACGCCGGAAATGACGAAGTTGCGTCATAAACGTATTTTTTCGCGCCAAAAATATTTTCGTGCCAAGAATGACACAATAAAGTTTAGCATTTGACGCACCCGCGGGCCTAATACCCACAATTGCAAGAAGTAGTCAATTGAAAAAAAGACTAGACCCCAGGTAAGAAATACATTTCTTAAAATGTTTATATTCCCCAAATATGAAACTGACGGTCTGCAGAAGGAAATTCATGAACCTGACTCATGGCAAATATAAGTATAATACATATATTTAGAACTTTATATAAATGCATAAAGTGCCAAACCATAGCTGAGGTGTCTTAAGTAATAAAAAACATACTTACCAAAAGACACCCATCCACATATAGCAGATAGCCAAACCAGTACTAAAACAGTTATTAGTAGAGGTAATGGTAAATTGAGAGTATATCGTCGATCTGAAAAGGGAGGTAGGAGATGAATCTCTACGACCGATAACAGAGAACCTAGGAAATAGACCCCCGTTAGGGAAATCATCGTATTCAAATAAGCGATACTCCCTTCACGTCCCTCTGACATTCGCTGTACTCTGAGAGGAATCGAGCTTCAACAATGCTGAGAAGCGCATATCAACGTAGAAATCTTAGCACAAACTTACTTCACCACCTCCATAGGAGGCAAAGTTTGTAAAACTGAATTGTGGGTGTGGTGAGGGGTGTATTTATAGGCATTTTGAGGTTTGGGAAACTTTGCCCCTCCTGGTAGGATTGTATATCCCATATGTCACTAGCTCATGAATTACATGAAAGAAATTAAAATAAAGCACTGCAATACATTTTTGAAATTTTTTATTTTAAATAGGATAGAGAAAATATTTGAGATTCATGTCCATTTAAAGGCACACGAATATCATTTTTTATAACACACACAGAGCTAACAATCATTTATTTATTGTACAAGATTCAGATTTCAATGTGAAATTACCAGGATGTAATTTAAACAGTTTATTGTTTGACTTTACACCTGCCTAAAATGTGTGTATTTTCTGCAGTCGCCCATCACATTTTTACTTATTTTGTGTTTCAGATGGAAATCAAATACATATAGATTACATTTTTATTATTTTATAGTAGAACAAGAGGAGGTGATATATATTTTATTTATTGTGTGCTGTGATCGTATTAGGTTTCTTCACCTTTCTATAAATGTTTAGTTGGAAGGTAGGTATATATGAATACGTTTACTGATGAGGCCGTGACCTCTTTTTCATACATAGAACAACAAGAAGTATGCAGCGTAGGGCTGCAGGTTTCAGAAAATAAGTCATTTATTTTAGCCAACCAAATGGTAGGAAATAAGAAATAGATACAAATTTATAAGTTCAAACAAACAAAAAAATAAGCACATAATGGGTCAGCACTTTTCAGTTTACTCATTTGAGGATTTTTAGTCAAAGCTACAGTGACAGCTACTGTACAATTCTTCCTGAAACTTGGCATAGGGATAGAAATCACAGGGTAGTTATACCTTCTGATTGATTAAAAAATACTCCAGAAATCTAAAACTTCTAAATTGTATGTGTGGTGTATGTGTGGTGTATGTGCGGTGTATGTGTTGTGTATGTGTGGTGTGTGTATGGTGTGTGTGTATTTGTGTGGTGTTTGTGTGTGTGTGTGTGTGTGTGTATGTGTGTGTTTGTGGTGTGTGTGTGTGGTGTGTGTGTGTGTGTGTGTGTGTATGTGGTGTGTGTTTATGTCTGTGTATGTGTAGTGTGTGTATGTGTGTGGTGTGTCTGTGTGGTGTGATGTGTGTGTGTTTATGTGGTGTGTATGTGTGTTGTATGGTGTGTGTGTGTTTATGTGGTGTGTATGTGTGTGGTGTGTCTGTGTGGTGTGATGTGTGTGTGTTTATGTGGTGTGTATGTGTGTGGTGTGTGTGTGTGTGTCTGTTTGTGTGTGAGCGTCAGAAAATGTGTCTTCATTAACAGATGCACATTTTGACCGTCTACAACAAAGTTATACTGATGTCATTCTGATTTGATTTTAGTAAATTTCAGGTACAATTTTGGTGACCAACTGACTGACTGCAAGATTTCAAATCAGCCCAGCTGGTATATATTGCCCAGGAAACTGGATTTAGTTACTATAGAGAAAGTTTAGGACAATTTTATGCTAATTATAAAGGATTGTTTAGATAGGTTTGATACTATGGGGCGATTTAAAGGTTTACTTTCTGTTATAATTTTTAAGCCAAACAACTAACATATTAAAGTTAATAAACATTAATTAAAACCTACTGACCTATATTTTCTCCAAAACAAAGTTTCATAACGTTATAAAAGTTATATCTTTTATTCGCCGATGATGTCACGTTATCCTGCCCACTATTTTCAGCACTGCGTGTTCAAAATACTTAAACCAATGAAATTGTGTTTAAAGCGCCATTTTGAAACCTAGGTATTGTAAACGGATTGGTACAGAGCAAAGGATACCCACGGAGTGGGTTTGGAAAACAATTAAATTTGCAGACAAGATTTCTGATATACGGTAGAGATATGTTAATGAAATGCTATTGATAAAAAGCGTATTTGGGGTAGTTAGTTAGTAACAGGCATAGAAAATATTTACTTACAGTGGCCCTTTAACAAGGGCCAAATGGCCCTTATTCCCCTTGTTTCCGCGCAAGCCTTCCGCTGCTTCATAACTTGTCCGCTACCTCTGAGGCTGCGGTCTTCAATCCGCCCGATCCTATACGATCCTATATATCGGGCCGCGAATCTGCAGGGGATGGCATTGCATAAGCAGTTCTGGTGAACTGCTTGTGCAATGATAAATGCTGACAGCGTATGTTGTTGGTATTCAGCGATGTCTGTCTGTCTGATACGTACAGTGTATCATGTCGGACAGACATTGACAAATCTACCCCTATGACTAGAGAACTTAATTTGTGTTTTTTTGTGTGGATTAAGGTTGTTAAGATTTTTGTGTTAAGATTTTTGTGTTAAGATTTTTGTGTGGCTCAGATTGTTCTTAAAATATAAAGATTCATAGCTTATTTTTGCATGAATTAAAGGGACATAACCCCCCACATTTTGTGTATAATTCAGACAGAACATACAATTTGAAGCAACTTTTCAGTTTACTTCTGTTATAAAATTTGCTTTATTCTATTTTGCTGAAGAAGCAGCAATGTACTACTGGGAGTTAGCTGAACAAACTGGGTGAGCCAATGAAAGGAGGCATATATGTGCAGCTAGCTTCCAGTAGTGCATTGCTTCTCCTGAGACTACCTAGATATGCTTTTCAACAAAAGATACCAATTAGATAATAGAAGAAAATCTGAAAGTTGTTTAAATTTGCATTCTTTATCTGAATCATGAAAGAAAAAAAAAGTTGTATGTTCCCTTTAAGAGAGCTTGGATAGAGAATTTGTAATTTTGTATAGAATTATTTTATTTTTTGAATCTTCAGATTGTTATTACACTGACTGACGTTTGGTAAACTTCCAAAATTTGTTTAATCATTTATTAAATGTTCCTTCCCCCATATCATGTGACAGACATTAACCAATTACAAAATGCATATATGTATATGCAAATTCTGCCACATGATCAGTGGGAGTTGGTGCCTCAGAAACACTGTGTACATTTTGATAATTGAAGTGAGTTGGAAAGTTGTTTAAAATTGCATGCTCTATCTTAATCTTGACATATTATTTTATTGACTTTAGTGTTTGAATAATATAAAAATAATAATTTTACTTTTACTTATTATTTTTACAGACATTAACACATCTGCTACAGTTAAATCTGAAGACTGGGGTCAGTTTATGAATATCTGTGATTTCATTAACACTACAGGAAGTGGGTATGTAGTCTTTTTATGTTTTATATATATATTATGTATCATAAAAGATATTTTTAGGTAAAATATCTCCTTTTTTTCCTTGAGATGTTCTTGTGATATTTTCTAGTCAGCTTTTTACAGATGTGTTTGTATTAAAGCACTCAGCTCGGGATGGGTGAATGTGTTTATATTCAAATTTAAATGCTAGAACGAATGTTATTGTAGAAATTCGATTTACATAATAGAATGTTGATAGGAACGAATATTCTTAAAAATTCTATTATCGAATGTTATTTACAGTTTTCAAATGTCACATTTGAATTCGAATGTCACATTCGAATGTCACATTCGAATTCAAATATTACATTTATAAAACACAATTGTAGACTAGAAATACTATTTTGAATTTGAATGTCACATTCACATTCAAATATTACATTTAAACACAGTATTAGACTAGAAATACTATTTCGAATTCGAATGTGACAGTCAAATTCGAATGTCACATTCAAATTCGAATATTACATTTAAAAAACACACGGCCAGATTACGAGTTTTGCGTTAGAGGCTATGCGGTGCTAACGAGCAGTTTTCTCTCACTGCTCACTTACCAGCAGCGCTGGTATTACAGGTTTTTACAAACCCGGCGTTAAAAGGCAAGAAGTGAGCGTTGAGCAAAATTGGGCTCCTTACCGCACTCCAATACCAGCACTGCTTAAGTCAGCGGTGAGCTGATCGTACGTGCTCATGCACGATTTCCCCATAGGAATCAACGGGGAGAGCGGCTGAGAAAAAATCTAACACCTGCAAAAAAGCAAGCATTGATTCCAATGGGGAAATAAAATTTATGTTTACACCTAACACCCTAACATTAACCCCAAGTCTAAACACCCCTAATCTTACACTTATTAACCCCTAATCTGCAGCCCCCGACATCGCCAACACCTACATTATACTTATTAACCCCTAATCTGCCGTTCCGGACACCAGCGCCACCTACATTATATGTATTAACCCCTAATCTGCTGTCCCCAACATCGCCGACACCTACATTATATTTATTAACCCCTCATCTGCCGCCCACCAATGTCGCCACAACCTACACTTATTAGCCCCTAATCTGCTGCCCCCAACGTCACCGTCACTATAATAAACATATTAACCCCTAAACATCCGCACTCCCGCCTCGCAAATATTAGTTAAATATTATTAACCCCTAATCTGCCATCCCTAACATCGCCGCCACCTACCTACATTTATTAACCCCTAATCTGCAGCCCCCAACGTTGCCGCCACTATACTAAATATATTGACCCCTAAACCTAAGTCTAAACCTAACCCTAACACACCCCTAACTTAAATATAATTACAATAAATCTAAATAAAAATTAATATTATTACCTAAATAATTCCTCTTTAAAACTAAATACTTACCTATAAAATAAACCCTAAGCTAGCTACAATATAACTAATAGTTACATTGTATCTAGTTTAGGGTTTATTTTTATGTTACAGGCAAGTTTGTATTTATTTTTATTTTATTTTTTTATATTTGTAATTTTTATTGATTTTTGTTAGAATAAAAGTGGAATAGATACAACAACTGTACGAGACAATCGTACATCAAGTACAAATACAACAAATATCATTGCATTTACGAAAACCAGACATGAAGAAAATTTTAATAGAAAGTGAATCAGTGTCCTAACAGGACATAGGCTATCATCGAAAGGGGGGGGGGGGAGGGGGGGAGGGAGAGGAAAGGGGCAAAGGGTAGGGATATTACACTAAGATGATTTCAAGGGGGGGGGGTTAGTGCGACTTTTGTAAGGGTGGTGTCAGATCTACTGTACATGTGGTTAGGGGTGTTCTGCCATTTAGGTTTCGAAGGTAGGGAGCCAGAGGGTATCGAAGCTGTTTTTCCAGTCGGACCAGATCAGTTCAAAGAAATCGGTCCTACCCGAGGCATAGTAGATGCTCTTCTCCATAGAGTACATGTAAGCCATGGTGGATATAATATCCGACCAGGCTGGGGGAAGGGATCTTTTCCAAGATCTCGCTATATTAAGTTTAACTGCTGATAGAAGGTAAATACAGAGAGCCCCATAATGTTTGGGTAGTTTACAGACACCTAAATGAAATAGGGCCGTCTCGGGAGTTCTGGGTAGGTTAATACCAAGACTGGTTAGTGTAGAGAAACATTTGTTCCAGAGAGGTTTAAGTCTGGGACAGCTCCCCCAAATGTGGATCATATCTCCTATGTGCGTGCAGTCTCTCCAACAAGTGGGGGAGGCCTCTGGAAAGATCTTTGCCAGCCTAGCTGGGACATAATACCAGTGTGTGAGCACTTTAATGTAGGTTTCAAGGATGGTGATGCAGTGAAGGGTTTTCTTTGTGAAAAGGAGCGTGCGTTGCCACTCTAGAGAGGGTTTCGTAAAGTCTAACTTCCGTTCCCATTTCAGAATATGCTGGGCTTTGTCGACTGGGGCAGCGCCTTCCATAAGGGAATAGTGTAAGGACATTGGTTTGCCCAATCTAAGCCCCTGTTGCCATCTAGCTTCCCATATGGTAAGCTGTCGAGATAGAGATGGTTTGAATCCCCACCTTAAGTTTGTATTTATTTTAACTAGGTAGAATACTACCTAGCTAAAATAAATACAAAAGTACCTGTAAAATAAAACCTAACCTAAGTTACAATGACACCTAACACTACACTATAATTAACAATTAAATAAATTAAATTAGCTAAAGTACAAACCCCCCCCACTAAATTACAGAAAATAATAAACAAATTTCAAGATTTTTAAACTAATTACACCTAATCTAATAGCCCTATCAAAATAACCCCCCCAAAATAAAAAAAAAACCTAGCCTAAACTAAAATAGCCCTTAAAAGGGCCATTTGCGGGACATTGCCCCAAAGTAATCAGCTCTTTTACCTGTAAAAAAAAATACAAACAACCCCCCCGAACAGTAAAACCCACCACCCACACAGCCAACCCCCCAAATAAAATACTAACTAAAAAAACCTAAGCTCCCCATTGCCCTGAAAAGGGCATTTGGATGGGCATTGCCCTTAAAAGGGCAGTTAGCTCTATTGCAGGCCCAAACCCTAACCTAAAAATACAACCCACCCAATACACCATTAAAAAAACCTAACACTAACCCCCTGAAGATCGACATCGATGCAATCAGCCAATAGGATTGAAGTTCAGTCCTATTGGCTGATCCAATGCTGAGCCAATAGGATTTTTTCTACCTTAATTCCGATGGAAGTCGATCTTCAGAGGGTTAGTGTTAGTTTTTTTAAGGGTGTATTGGGTGGGTTTTATTTTTAGGTTAGGGTTTGGGCCTGCAATAGAGCTAACTGCCCTTTTAAGGGCAATGCCCATCCAAATGCCCTTTTCGGAGCAAAGGGGAGCTTAGATTTTTTTAGTTAGTATTTTATTTGGGGGGTTGGTTGTGTGGGTGGTGGGTTTTACTGTTGGGGGGGTTGTTTGTATTTTATTTACAGCTAAAAGAGCTGATTACTTTTGGGGCAATGCCCCGCAAATGCCCCTTTTAAGGGCTATTGATATTTTAGTTTAGGCTAGGGTTTTTTTTTTTTTTTGGGGGGGGCATCTTTTATTTTGATAGGGCTATTAGATTAGGTGTAATAAGTTTAAATATCTTGTAATTTGTTTATTATTTTTGTTTTTTTTGTACTTTAGCTAATTCAATTTAATTTATTTAATTGTTTTTAGTTTAGTAAATTTATTTAATTATAGTGTAGTGTTAGGTGTTATTGTAATTTAGGTTAGGTTTTATTTTACAGGTACTTTTGTATTTATTTTAGCTAGGTAGTTATTAAATAGTTAATAACTATTTAATAACTATTCTACTTAGTTAAAATAAATACAAACTTGCCTGTAAAATAAAAATAAACCCTAAGCTAGCTACAATTTAACTATTAGTTATATTGTCGCTAGCTTAGGGTTTATTTTATAGGTAAGTATTTAGTTTTAAATTGGAATTATTTAGGTAATAATATTAATTTTTATTTAGATTTATTGTAATATATATTTAAGGGGGTGTTAGGGTTAGGTTTAGATTTAGGTTTAGGGGTTAATACATTTAGTATAGTGGCGGCGACGTTGGGGGCAGCAGATTAGGGGTTAATAAGTGTAGGTAGGTTGCGGCGACATTGGGCGGCAGATTAGGGGTTAATAAATATAATGTAGATGTTGGGGGCAGCAGATTAGAGGTTAATACATATAATGTAGGTGGCGGCGGTGTCCGGAGTGGCAGATTAGGGGCTAATAAGTATAATGTAGGTGGCGGCGATGTTAGGGACGGCAGATTAGGGGTTAATAATATTTAACTAGTGTTTGCGAGGCGGGAATGTGGCGGTTTAGGGGTTAATATGTTTATTATAGTGGCGGCGATGTCCGAAGCAGCAGATTAGGGGTTAAAAATTTAATTTTAGTATTTGCGATGCGGGAGGGCCTCGGTTTAGGGGTTAACAGGTAGTTTATGGGTGTTAGTGTACTTTTTAGCACTTTAGTTATGAGTTTTATGTTACGGCGTGTACCATAAAACTCTTAACAACTGACTTTAAAATGCGTTAGGGATCTTTGAGGTAGAGGGTGTACCGCTCACTTTTTGGCCTCCCAGGACAGACTCGTAATACCAGCGCTATGGAAGTCCCATAGAGAAAAGACTTTACGAAGTTTACGTAAGTCGTTTTGCGGTAAGGCCAAAGAAGTGTGCGGTACCCCTAAACCTGCAAGACTCGTAATAGCAGCGGTAGTGAAAAAGCAGCGTTAGGACCTGTTAACGCTGCTTTTTCAGCCTAACGCACAACTCGTAATCTAGCCGACAGTATTAGACTAGAAATACTATTTCGAATTTCAATCTTACATTCAAATTTGAATGTCACATTCGAATTCGAATATTACATTTCGAAATTGAATTCTATTATCCGAACAAATATTTTCGAATTATATTGAAAAATTCAAAAACGAAAAAATTTGAAAATAGAATGTTAGGCCTAGATTTAGAGTTTGGCGTTAGCCGTGAAAACTAGCGTTAGAGGCTCCTAACGCTGGTTTTAGGCTACCTCCGGTATTTGGAGTCACTCAAAAAAGGGTCTAACGCTCACTTTTCAGCCGCGACTTTTCCATACCGCAGATCCCCTTACGTAAATTGCGTATCCTATCTTTTCAATGGGATTTTTCTAACTCCGGTATTTAGAGTCGTGTCTGAAGTGAGCGTTAGAAATCTAACGACAAAACTCCAGCCGCAGGAAAAAAGTCAGTAGTTAAGAGCTTTCTGGGCTTATGCCGGTTTATAAAGCTCTTAACTACTGTACTCTAAAGTACACTAACACCCATAAACTACCTATGTACCACTAAACCGAGGTCCCCCCACATCGCTGCAACTCGATTAAATTTTTTTAACCCCTAATCTGCCGACCGCCACCAACGTTATACTTATGTACCCCTAATCTGCTGCCCCTAACACCGCCGACCCCTATATTATATTTATTAACCCCTAATCTGCCCCCCACAACGTCGCCGCCAGCTACCTACAATAATTAACCCCTAATCTGCCGACCGCAAAGAGCCGCCAGCTACATTATAGCTATGTACCCCTAATCTGCTGCCCCTAACACCGCCGACCCCTATATTATATTTATTAACCTCTAATCTGCCCCCCTCAACGTCGCCTCCACCTGCCTACACTTATTAACCCCTAATCTGCCGAGCGGACCGCACCGCTATTATTATAAAGTTATTAACCCTTAATCCGTCTCACTAACCCTATAATAAATAGTATTAACCCCTAATCTGCCCTCCCTAACATCGCCGACACCTAACTTCAAACATTAACCCCTAATCTGCCGAATGGAGCTCACCGCTATTCTAATAAATGTATTAACCCCTAACGACAAAACTCCAGCCGCAGGAAAAAAGTCAGTAGTTAAGAGCTTTCTGGGCTTATGCCGGTTTATAAAGCTCTTAACTACTGTACTCTAAAGTACACTAACACCCATAAACTACCTATGTACCCCTAAACCGAGGTCCCCCCACATCGCCGCAACTCGATTAAATTTTTTTAACCCCTAATCTGCCGACCGCCAACTACGTTATCCTTATGTACCCCTAATCTGCAGCCCCTAACACCGCCGACCCCTATATTATATTTATTAACCCCTAATCTGCCCCCCACAACGTCGCCGCCAGCTACCTACAATAATTAACCCCTAATCTGCCGACCGCAAAGAGCCGCCAGCTACATTATAGCTATGTACCCCTAATCTGCTGCCCCTAACACCGCCGACCCTTATATTATATTTATTAACCCCTAATCTGCCCCCCTCAACGTCGCCTCCACCTGCCTACACTTATTAACCCCTAATCTGCCGAGCGGACCGCACCGCTATTATTATAAAGTTATTAACCCTTAATCCGTCTCACTAACCCTATAATAAATAGTATTAACCCCTAATCTGCCCTCCCTAACATCGCCGACACCTAACTTCAAACATTAACCCCTAATCTGCCGACTGGAGCTCACCGCTATTCTAATAAATGTATTAACCCCTAACGACAAAACTCCAGCCGCAGGAAAAAAGTCAGTAGTTAAGAGCTTTCTGGGCTTATGCCGGTTTATAAAGCTCTTAACTACTGTACTCTAAAGTACACTAACACCCATAAACTACCTATGTACCCCTAAACCGAGGTCCCCCCACATCGCCGCAACTCGATTACATTTTTTTAACCCCTAATCTGCCGACCGCCAACTACGTTATCCTTATGTACCCCTAATCTGCAGCCCCTAACACCGCCGACCCCTATATTATATTTATTAACCCCTAATCTGCCCCCCACAACGTCGCCGCCAGCTACCTACAATAATTAACCCCTAATCTGCCGACCGCAAAGAGCCGCCAGCTACATTATAGCTATGTACCCCTAATCTGCTGCCCCTTACACCGCCGACCCTTATATTATATTTATTAACCCCTAATCTGCCCCCCTCAACGTCGCCTCCACCTGCCTACACTTATTAACCCCTAATCTGCCGAGCGGACCGCACCGCTATTATTATAAAGTTATTAACCCTTAATCCGTCTCACTAACCCTATAATAAATAGTATTAACCCCTAATCTGCCCTCCCTAACATCGCCGACACCTAACTTCAAACATTAACCCCTAATCTGCCGACTGGAGCTCACCGCTATTCTAATAAATGTATTAACCCCTAAAGCTAAGTCTAACCCTAACACTAACACCCCCCTAAATTAAATCTAACGAAATTAATTAACTCTTATTAAATAAATTATTATTTTACTTACCTGTAAAATAAACCCTAATATAGCTACAATATAAATTATAATTATATTATAGCTATTTTAGGATTAATATTTATTTTACAGGTAACTTTGTATTTATTTTAACCAGGTACAATAGCTATTAAATAGTTAAGAACTATTTAATAGCTAAAATAGTTAAAATAATTACAAATTTACCTGTAAAATAAATCCTAACCTAAGTTACAAATAAACCTAACACTACACTATCAATAAATGAATTAAATAAAATACCTACAATTACCTACAATTAAACCTAACACTACACTATCAATAAATAAATTAAATACAATACCTACAAATAACTACAATGAAATAAACTAACTAAAGTACAAAAAATAAAAAAGAACTAAGTTACAAAAAATAAAAAAATATTTACAAACATAAGAAAAATATTACAACAATTTTAAACTAATTACACCTACTCTAAGCCCCCTAATAAAATAACAAAGCCCCCCAAAATAAAAAAATGCCCTACCCTATTCTAAATTACTAAAGTTCAAAGCTCTTTTACCTTACCAGCCCTGAACAGGGCCCTTTGCGGGGCATGCCCCAAGAAGTTCAGCTCTTTTGCCTGTAAAAAAAAACATACAATACCCCCCCCCAACATTACAACTCACCACCCACATACCCCTAATCTAACCCAAACCCCCCTTAAATAAACCTAACACTAAGCCCCTGAAGATCATCCTACCTTGTCTTCACCTCACCGGGTATCACACCGATCCGTCCTGGCTCCGATATCTTCATCCAACCTAAGCGGGGGCAAGACATCCACTGAAGAAGTCCAGAAGAGGGTCCAAAGTCTTCATCCTATCCGGGAAGAAGAGTAGATCCGGACCGGCAACCATCATCTTCCAAGCGGCATCTTCTATCTTCATCCGATGAGGACCGGCTCCATCCTGAAGACCTCCACCGCGGATCCATCTTCATCCGGCGACGTCCAACTGAAGAATGACGGCTCCTTTAAGGGACGTCATCCAAGATGGCGTCCCTCGAATTCCGATTGGCTGATAGGATTCTATCAGCCAATCGGAATTAAGGTAGGAATATTCTGATTGGCTGATGGAATCAGCCAATCAGAATCAAGATCAATCCGATTGGCTGATCCAATCAGCCAATCAGATTGAGCTCGCATTCTATTGGCTGATCGGAACAGCCAATAGAATGCGAGCTCAATCTGATTGGATCAGCCAATCGGATTGAACTTGATTCTGATTAGCTGATTCCATCAGCCAATCAGAATATTCCTACCTTAATTCCGATTGGCTGATAGAATCCTATCAGCCAATCGGAATTCGAGGGACGCCATCTTGGATGACGTCCCTTAAAGGAACCGTCATTCTTCAGTTGGACGTCGCCGGATGAAGATGGGTCCGCGGTGGAGGTCTTCAGGATGGAGCCGGTCCTCATCGGATGAATATAGAAGATGCTGCTTGGAAGATGATGGTTGCCGGTCCGGATCTACGCTTCTTCCCGGATAGGATGAAGACTTTGGACCCTCTTCTGGACTTCTTCAGTGGATGTCTAGCCCCCGCTTGGGTTGGATGAAGATATCGGAGCCAGGACGGATCGGTGTGATACCCGGTGAGGTGAAGACAAGGTAGGATGATCTTCAGGGGCTTAGTGTTAGGTTTATTTAAGGGGGGTTTGGGTTAGATAAGGGGTATGTGGGTGGTGGGTTGTAATGTTGGGGGGGGGTATTGTATGTTTTTTTTTACAGGCAAAAGAGCTGAACTTCTTGGGGCATGCCCCGCAAAGGGCCCTGTTCAGGGCTAGTAAGGTAAAAGAGCTTTGAACTTTAGTAATTTAGAATAGGGTAGGGCATTTTTTTTATTTTGGGGGGCTTTGTTATTTAGAGTAGGTGTAATTAGTTTAAAATTGTTATAATATTTTTCTTATGTTTATAAATATTTTTTTATTTTTTGTAACATAGTTCTTTTTTATTTTTTGTACTTTAGTTAGTTTATTTCATTGTAGTTATTTGTAGATATTGTATTTAATTAATGTATTGATAGTGTAGTGTTAGGTTTAATTGTAGGTAATTGTAGATATTTTATTTAATTAATTTAATGATAGTGTAGTGTTAGGTTTAATTGTAACTTAGGTTAGGATTTATTTTACAGGTAATTTTGTTATTATTTTAACTAGGTAACTATTAAATAGTTCTTAACTATTTAATAGCTATTGTACCTGGTTAAAATAATTACAAAGTTACCTGTAAAATAAATATTAATCCTAAAATAGCTATAATATAATTATAATTTATAGTGTAGCTATATTAGGATTTATTTTACAGGTAAGTATTTAGCTTTAAATAGGAATAATTTATTTAATAAGAGATAATTAATTTCGTTAGATGTAAATTATATTTAATTTAGGGGGGTGTTAGTGTTAGGGTTAGACTTAGCTTTAGGGGTTAATACATTTATTAGAATAGCGGTGAGCTCCAGTCAGCAGATTAGGGGTTAATAATTGAAGTTAGGTGTCGGCGATGTTAGGGAGGGCAGATTAGGGGTTAATACTATTTATTATAGGGTTAGTGAGGCGGATTAGGGGTTAATAACTTTATTATAGTAGCGCTCAGGTCCGCTCGGCAGATTAGGGGTTAATAAGTGTAGGCAGGTGGAGGAGACGTTGTGGGGGGCAGATTAGGGGTTAATAAATATAATATAGGGGTCGGCGATGTTAGGGCAGCAGATTAGGGGTACATAGGGATAATGTAAGTAGCGGCGGTTTACGGAGCGGCAGATTAGGGGTTAATAATAATATGCAGGGGTCAGCGATAGCGGGGGCGGCAGATTAGGGGTTAATAAGTGTAAGGTTAGGGGTGTTTAGACTCGGGGTACATGTTAGGGTGTTAGGTGCAGACGTAGGAAGTGTTTCCGCATAGCAAACAATGGGGCTGCGTTAGGAGCTGAACGCGGCTTTTTTGCAGGTGTTAGGTTTTTTTTCAGCTCAAACAGCCCCATTGTTTTCTATGGGGGAATCGTGCACGAGCACGTTTTTTGATGCTGGCCGCGTCCGTAAGCAACTCTGGTATCGAGATTTGAAGCTGCGTTAAATATGCTCTACGCTCCTTTTTTGGAGCCTAACGCAGCCTTTATGTGGACTCTCAATACCAGAGTTATTTTTATGGTGCGGCCAGAAAAAAGCCGGCGTTAGCTTTTCGGCTCGTCACCGACAAAACTCTAAATCTAGCCGTTAGAATGTTATATAAACATTCAAAATGTGATTCAAACGAGCGAATGTATCAAAAAACAATTTAATTTCGAATTTTTAGAAACATTCGCCCATCCCTACGCGCAACCCGTCCCTGGGATTATTAGCATTTTAGCCCCCAGTTATGTTGGGATCCAACCCTTCTTTATAGCAACCTCAGAATAAAAGGACTGACAAGAGCGCAATATCATCAGATAAACAGATTTACTAAATGGAAAATACTGACAGAGGGTACGTTAAAACAAATTCTTTTATTCAGAAAAGACCAGGACACAATTGCAATAAAATTCATAGCTTTAATAAAAATCAAAGTTATAAGCTCAGACAAATAAACAAACACATTTTTACAGATGGGCTGCATCACTCTCAAGTGATTCTGCATTTGGGCATACTATTCCTTTAATATGGCTGCTCTGTCTATAACAGCTGGCAATAATTATTATATCATCTATTGGCCTTAGAAAGTCAAAACTTTTATAAAACTTTACAAGATTGTTTTGACATTTTCCCCCATACATATTTTTTGGATTCTTTATACAATAACTAACGTTGTGCTATTTTTAGCTTTCATACCCCTGAGACTTGAACAAATAGTGTGCTTAATATCAACTAATTCCTGACCTCTTTCTGAGGATCCTGTGCAGATACTTATAATGTGCGTGTATAGGAAGTTACACTCTTAAACATGGTTATTTAGTATTTGTCTTCACAGGTCATGCGAGCAAATTAAAGGGACACTCAATCAAAATTAAACTTTCATTTTTCAGATAGAGCATGCTATTTTAAACAACTTTCCATATTACTTCCATTAACAAAATGTGCACAGTCTTTTTATATTTAAACTTTTTGAGTCACCAGCTCCTACTGAGCATGTGCAAGAATAAGCGTGTATGCATTTGTGAATGGCTGATGGCTGTCACATGGTACGTGTATGCATTTGTGATTGGCTGATGGCTGTCACATGGTACAGGGGGAGTGGAAAAAGACATAACTTTTAAAATTGTTTGGTCCTTTAAGTTAATGTGGCTCATTTTTTTAAAAAAAAAAAAAAAGCTCCAATCTCTTTACAAGTGTTTTACTGATATACCAAGAAGTAAGATATTTCAGTTCCTGTATTTAGCCTCAAGGAAATACATATTGTGATGCCTGACAACCTGAGTTGGTATTGGCATGTACAAAAATAAGTTGCATGTTGTGTCTTAGATATTCCTGTACAACGTAAGCTCAATCTTAAAGGGACATAAAACCCCAAAAATGTATTTCATGATTCAAATAGAGCATATCATTTTTAACAACTATCCAATTTCTTCCGTTATCCAATTTTCTTTGTATTGTTGCTATTCTTGTTGAAAAGCTGGATGGTAAATTTAGGAGTGTGCACGTGTCTATTGTACTATACAGCAGCAGTTTTGTAACAGTGTTATATATTAGCAAGCGCTATAGTTAACAGCACTATTTCCTGTCATGTAGTACCCCAGATATGTGCACACTACCTATCTATATATCTTTTCAACAAAGAATAAAAAAGAGAATGAAGTAAATTTCATAAAAGAAGTAAATTGTTAAAAAAATATATTTCTTTAAAGTGACATAAATTCTATATATATTTTATAAGCATAGTATTGTTATTCCCCCCCCCCCCTTCCTCAAGTCATTGGTGCTGACATTTTGAAATCTAGCTTTCACTGCATTCTAATACTGACCTGTTTGCACTCTTCTTCAGATACATGCAGTGAAAACTAGGTTACAAAATGATGGCACCCATAATTAGAGGGAAGTGCATGAAATGTTATTAAGGGTTTAGTGTCCCTTTAATAGGCTTGTAAACAAATACACTAATATGTATTTTGTATTTTAAGGTCCAAAGATGCAGTAAAAGCTTTCAAGAAAAGGATCAACAAAAGCTACAACCATAAGGAACTGAAATATTCACTCTCAGTAAGTAACATGATTATTGTATTGCAGGGCTTAACAAATCCTAGTGCCAGGAGGTCACTGGCTCCATGAAATTAGGCCATGGTTCCCTGTTTTGGAGTCCCCAAGACACCGATTTATCTTGGTGCTGCTGAATCCTTTCTAGGCCTCTCAGCTTTGAAATACAAATCCAACTTATAAAGCAATTAAACATGACATTGAAAAAGGTCGGCATACAGAATAAATTCTTTAAATGTATCTAAAATGTTTTGCAGATCAGGATTATACCCCTTTAAAATCCCGTTGAATATGTTATTCTTATCCTATATGGGGCTAGATTACGAGTGAAATGGTAGTTTGTGCTCCCACTTGGGCGTTAACTCTGCTAGTCTTCGGCTTTTTGAACAAGACAGGTTCACTCGCTTGCATGCTAACCCGATGTGCACAAAAGCTGAAGTCCAACCGCGTTAATGTATTCCCCCATCAACCTCAATGGAGGGGGAAAAGTTAAAAAAACACCTTTATGTTTTATATATATATATATATATATATATATATTTCTTCCTATATATATATATATATATATATATATATATATATATATATATATATATATATATAATATATAGGTATATTTATATGCAGATATATATATATATATATATATATATATAGGATTATCTATTTATAAATACACCATATTCCCCTATGTGAAGAAAATAGTTACAGTAAATACTTATTTAAACCCTTTTTTAACCCCTTAACGACCGAGGACGTGCAGGGTACGTCCTCAAAAAAAAGGCAGTTAATGCCTGAGAACGTACCCTGCACGTCCTCGGTTTGGAAAGCAGCTGGAAGCGATCCTGCTCGCTTCCAGCTGCTTTCCGGTTATTGCAGTGATGCCTCGATATGGAGGCATCCTGCAATAACCTTTGGTAGCCATCCGGTGCAGAGAGAGCCACTCTGTGGCCCTCTCTGCACCGGAGATCGGTGGCTACCTGCGTTGGTGGGTGGGAGCCGGACCGGGAGGCGGGTGGCGGCCATCGATGGCCCTGGTTATGTGCAGGGGGGGCGGGATCGTGGGCGGGGACGAGCAGGGGCGCGCACGGACGCGCGCGCGTGCACGGGAGGGCGGGGGCGGGCGCGTGCACGGGGAGGGAGCGGGTGGGAACCGCTACACTACAGAAAATGATTTAATAAAAAATGTATAAATTTCGAAATCTTTTAAAAAAAAAAAGATCAGCAAGGTGGTGGGGGTTTGTCTGTGTGGGGGGGGGGAAGCTACACTACAGAAAAAAGCCCCAAAAAAATAAAAAAAGCACTTTTTTTTGCAAACTGGGTACTGGCAGACAGCTGCCAGTACCCAAGATGGCCCCCAATGAGGCAGAGGGGAGGGTTAGAGAGCGGTTTTGGGGGGGATCAGGGAGGTTGGGGGCTAAGGGGGGGATCCTACACCCTAGCATATGTAAATATGCTAAAAAAAATTTTTATTTTTTTTAAAAAACCCTTTTATTTTAGTACTGGCAGACTTTCTGCCAGTACTTAAGATGGCGGGGACAATTGTGGGGTGGGGGAGGGAAGGGAGCTGTTTGGGAGGGATCAGGGGGTGGGATGTGTCAGGTGGGAGGCTGATCTCTACACTAAAGCTAAAATTAACCCTGCAAGCTCCCTACAAACTCCCTAATTAACCCCTTCACTGCTAGCCATAATACACGTGTGAGGCGCAGCAGGATTTAGCGGCCTTCTAATTACCAGAAAGCAACGCCAAAGTCATATATGTCTGCTATTTCTGAACAAAGGGGATCCCAGACAAGTATTTACAACCATTTGTGCCATAATTGCACAAGCTGTTTGTAAATTATTTCAGTGAGAAACCTAAAATTGTGAAAAATTTAACTTTTTTTTCAATTTGATCGCATTTGGCGGTGAAATGGTGGCATGAAATATACCAAAATGTGCCTAGATCAATACTTGGGGTTGTCTACTATACTACACTAAAGCTAAAATTAACCCTACAAGCTCCCTAAAAGCTCCCTAATTAACCCCTTAACTGCTGGGCATAATACACTTGTGGTGCGCAGTGGCATTTAGCGGCCTTCTAATTACCAAAAAGCAACGCCAAAGCCATATATGTCTGCTATTTCTGAACAAAGGGGATCCCAGAGAAGAATTTACAACCATGTATGCCATAATTGCACAAGTTGTTTGTAAATAATTTCAGTGAGAAACCAAAAGTTTGTGAAAAAATTTGTGAAAAAGTGAACGATTTTTTGTATTTGATCGCATTTGGCGGTGAAATGGTGGTATGAAATATACCAAAATTGTCCTAGATCAATACTTTGGGATGTCTACTAAAAAAAAATATATACATGTCAAGGGATATTCAGGGATTCCTGAAAGATATTAGTGTTCTAATGTAACTAGCGCTAATTTTGGAAAAAAGTGGTTTGGAAATAGCAAAGTGCTACTTGTATTTATGGCCCTATAACTTGCACAAAAAGCAAAGAACATGTAAACATTGGGTATTTCTAAACTCAGGACAAAATTTTGAAACTATTTAGCATGGGTGTTTTTTGGTGGTTGTAGATATGTAACAGATTTTGGGGGTCAAAGTTAGAAAAAGTGTGTTTTTTTCAATTTTTCCTCATATTTTATATTTTTTTTTTATAGTAAATTATAAGATATGATGAAAATAATGGTATCTTTAGAAAGTCCATTTAGTGGCGAGAAAAACGGTATATAATATGTGTGGGTACAGTAAATGAGTAAGAAGAAAATTACAGCTAAACACAAACACCGCAAAAATGTAAAAATAGCCTTGGTCCCAAACGGACAGAAAATGGAAAAGTGCTGTGGTCATTAAGGGGTTAAATATGAATATTGCATGAATATGTTTTTACTATATTTACCAGGAGACACAGGTGTGTGGAGTGTGACGTTAACTGACGCGTTTCACGCCCTTCTGGCGCTTTGCCAAAGATGTGGCATCTTTGGCAAAGCGCCAGAAGGGCGTGAAACGCGTCAGATGACGTCACACTCCACACACCTGTGTCTCCTGGTAGTCACACCGCTATTGTATGCTGAGTGTTTGTCCGACATGCCACAATAAAGGTATGATTGAATCACTTTACTTCGACTTATGTGCCTGTGTTGTGCCTTAAACAGTGGACATTTTATTTGGTCTGGGAGCATACTATAGGGGATATTCTTCTTTATTTTTATATATATATATATATATATATATATACACACATATACATATAGTAAACAATCATTATAGGAAAAGCACTCTTTGCAATTGCAGTGGGCATACTAGGTAGTTTGGTGTAAATATTATTGTGTATGTACAAATATATATTGATATTTAGCTATTAGATGAAGATTATACATAATATGTGTGTAGGTTTAAATAGCTGTTTAATCAATTATTAAAGGAATAGGAAAGTCAAAATTAAACTTGCATGATTCAGATAGCACGTTATTTTAACACACTTAAATTCACTTCAATTTTCAAATGTACTTTGTCCTCTTGATATCCACTGTTGAAAAACAATATGTACATATCCTACACTAGTGGGAGCTAGTTGGTGATTGGTGCCTGCACACTTTTGTCTCTTGTGATTGTCTGACTAAATGTGTTCAGCTAGCTCCCAGCACTGCAAAACTGCTACTATATCAAGGGAATGAAGCAGATTTGATAATAGAAGTAAATTAAAAAGCTGTTTAAAATTGTATGTTCTATCTGTATCCTGTAAGAAAAAAAAGGTGTTTCATGTCCCTTTAACTGAGCTGAATCATTGATAAACCACCTTAAGAAGGGGGCAGACCACCTTAAAGGGACACTAAACCCTAAACTTTTCTTTCATTATTCAGATAGAGAATACAAATTTAAACAACATTACAATTTACTTCTATTATTTATTTTGCTTCATTATTTAGATATTGTTAGTTGAAGAAAAAGCAATGCACATGGGTGAGCCAATCACACAAGGCTTCTATGTGCAGGAACCAATCAGCAGCTACTGAGACTATCTAGATATGCTTTTCAGCAAAGAAAATCAAGAGAATAAAACAAATTAGATAATGAAAGTAAACTAGAAAGTTGTTTCAAATTGGATGCTCTTTCTAAATCATGAAAGAAAAAATAAGGGTATCATGTCCCTTTAAGGTAGGAGAAGAGGGCAGGGCTACCCCAATCACATTTTTTAACTACACTTGTGAAAACAACACTTCATGCTCAAATCATATAAATACATTAGTTTAGGATTGGTTAGCAAAGGTCATTTTGGGACAGGGACATCAGTGAAAGGTAAAACAATATAATTATTTGATAAAATAAAGCTTTATTATTATTATTTGTGAAATACTTCTCAGATATGAGCGTGCATTATCATTAGGGTTGCAACCGCGGCCATGTTCTCCTGGACACATGAGTTACACATGTTGTAGGGTATGCAGGGAGGAACATGTATTTTGCTGTTCATCAGCACTATTCATGTGCTGTTCAGAGGCACAATACATGTTCCGCCCTGCTTACACTGCAGCATGTGTAACTCATAAGTATCCATGAAAACATGGCCGAGGTGGTAACCCTAATTATCATGCAACTTACAGTTTGTGTCCCTTATGATGGTGGTGTCTATTACTAAATCTCTACACTTATTTCTTTAATAGTTAAACAACTAATAAAATTTAAAAATACATTGTATTAAACTCAGGCTAATCTTTGCTTTGAGTACATCATTATATCTAGCATTTAACTAGTGTTCATATTTAGTGTTCCCCAGATGGTTTTGAAAATATATATATCACTCTCATTATGATTTTTGGTATTTCATCTTTTATGAGATGTAAATCGACTTACATTATGTATTTAATAACATCTACAGCACGTGGGGCGTACTTCACAAGATATACGTACACGTGTTAGAGAACATTTAGCAGATATAAGGCATAAAGATCCTTGCTCAATTTTACATTTTATTGATGTTCACAAACAAATAGTCACAATATTTAAATGGCAAGCAATAGAAAAACATAATTTATATAAGAATTTACCTGATAAATTCATTTCTTTCATATAAGCAAGAGTCCATGAGCTAGTGACGTATGGGATATACATTCCTACCAGGAGGGGCAAAGTTTCCCAAACCTCAAAATGCCTATAAATACACCCCTCACCACACCCACAAATCAGTTTAACGAATAGCCAAGAAGTGGGGTGATAAGAAAAAAAGTGCGAAAGCATATAAATAAGGAATTGGAATAATTGTGCTTTATACAAAAAAATCATAACCACCACAAAAAGGGTGGGCCTCATGGACTCTTGCTAATATGAAAGAAATGAATTTATCAGGTGAGTTCTTACATAAATTATGTTTTCTTTCATGTAATTAGCAAGAGTCCATGAGCTAGTGACGTATGGGATAATGACTACCCAAGATGTGGATCTTTCCACGCAAGAGTCACTAGAGAGGGAGGGATAAAATAAAGACAGCCAATTCCTGCTGAAAATAATCCACACCCAAAATAAAGTTTAATGAAAACATAAGCAGAAGATTCAAATAGAAACCGCGGCCTGAAGTACTTTTCTACCGAAAACTGCTTCAGAAGAAGAAAACACATCAAAATGGTAGAATTTAGTAAAAGTATGCAAAGAGGACCAAGTTGCTGCTTTGCAAATTTGATCAACCGAAGCCTCATTCCTAAACGCCCAGGAAGTAGAAACTGACCTAGTAGAATGAGCTGTAATCCTTTGAGGTGGAGTTTTACCCGACTCGACATAGGCATGATGAATTAAAGATTTCAACCAAGATGCCAAAGAAATGG
This sequence comes from Bombina bombina, assembly GCF_027579735.1. Classification (NCBI taxonomy): domain Eukaryota; kingdom Metazoa; phylum Chordata; class Amphibia; order Anura; family Bombinatoridae; genus Bombina; species Bombina bombina. The sequence goes on along the minus strand of NC_069499.1, from coordinate 1,520,371,657 downwards.
CAGAAGCTTTCTGGCCTTTTCTGGAACCGGAAAAGATGACAAATAGACTAGAAGTCTTTCGGAAAGACTTAGTAGCTTCAACATAATATTTCAAAGCTCTAATAACATCCAAAAAATGCAACGATTTCTCCTTAGAATTCTTAGGATTAGGACATAATGAAGGAACCACAATTTCTCTACTAATGTTGTTGGAATTCACAACCTTAGGTAAAAATTCAAAAGAAGTTCGCAACACCGCCTTATCCTGGTGAAAAATCAGAAAAGGAGATTCACAAGAAAGAGCAGATAATTCAGAGACTCTTCTGGCAGAAGAGATGGCCAAAAGGAACAAAACTTTCCAAGAAAGTAATTTAATGTCCAATGAATGCATGGGTTCAAAAGGAGGAGCTTGAAGAGCCCCCAGAACCAAATTCAAACTCCAAGGAGGAGAAATTGACTTAATGACAGGTTTTATACGAACCAAAGCTTGTACAAAACAATGAATATCAGGAAGATTAGCAATCTTTCTGTGAAAAAGAACAGAAAGAGCAGAGATTTGTCCTTTCAAGGAACTTGCGGACAAACCTTTATCTAAACCATCCTGAAGAAACTGTAAAATTCTCGGAATTCTAAAAGAATGCCAGGAAAAATTATGAGAAAGACACCAAGAAATATGTCTTCCAGACTCTATAATATATCTCTCTAGATACAGATTTACGAGCCTGTAACATAGTATTAATCACAGAGTCAGAGAAACCTATTTGACCAAGAATCAAGCGTTCAATCTCCATACCTTTAAATTTAAGGATTTGAGATCCTGATGGAAAAAAGGACCTTGCGACAGAAGGTCTGGTCTTAACGGAAGAGTCCACGGTTGGCAAGAGGCCATCCGGACAAGATCTGCATACCAAAACCTGTGAGGCCATGCTGGAGCTACCAGCAGAACAAACGAGCATTCCTTCAGAATCTTGGAGATTACTTTTGGAAGAAGAACTAGAGGCGGAAAGATATAGGCAGGATGATACTTCCAAGGAAGTGACAATGCATCCACTGCTTCCGCTTGAGGATCCCGGGATCTGGACAGATACCTGGGAAGTTTCTTGTTTAGATGAGAAGCCATCAGATCTATTTCTGGGAGTTCCCACATTTGAACAATCTGAAGAAATACCTCTGGGTGAAGAGACCATTCGCCCGGATGCAACGTTTGGCGACTGAGATAATCCGCTTCCCAATTGTCTATACCTGGGATATGAACCGCAGAGATTAGACAGGAGCTGGATTCCGCCCAAACCAGAATTCGAGATACTTCTTTCATAGCCAGAGGACTGTGAGTCCCTCCTTGATGATTGATGTATGCCACAGTTGTGACATTGTCTGTCTGAAAACAAATGAACGACTCTCTCTTCAGAAGAGGCCAAGACTGAAGAGCTCTGAAAATTGCACGGAGTTCCAAAATATTGATCGGTAATCTCACCTCCTGAGATTCCCAAACCCCTTGTGCCGTCAGAGACCCCCACACAGCTCCCCAACCTGTAAGACTTGCATCTGTTGAGATTATAGTCCAGGTCGGAAGAACAAAAGAAGCCCCCTGAATTAAGCGATGGTGATCTGTCTTACAATCGGTTTTAAAGATATTAATTGGGATATCTTTGTGTAATCCCTGCACCATTGGTTCAGCATACAGAGCTGAAGAGGTCGCATGTGAAAACGAGCAAAGGGGATAGCGTCCGATGCAGCAGTCATAAGACCTAGAATTTCCATGCATAAGGCTACCGAAGGGAATGATTGTGACTGAAGGTTTCGACAAGCTGAAATCAATTTTAGACGTCTCTTGTCTGTCAAAGACAGAGTCATGGACACTGAATCTATCTGGAAACCCAAAAAGGTTACCCTTGTCTGAGGAATCAATGAACTTTTTAGTGAATTGATCCTCCAACCATGATCTTGAAGAAACAACACAAGTCGATTCGTATGAGATTCTGCTAAATGTGAAGACTGAGCAAGTACCAAGATATCGTCCAAATAAGGAAATACCACAATACCCTGTTCTCTGATTACAGACAGAAGGGCACTGAGAACCTTTGTAAAAATTCTTGGAGCTGTAGCTAGGCCAAACGGCAGAGCCACAAACTGGTAATGCTTGTCCAGGAAAGAGAATCTCAGAAACTGATAGTGATCTGGATGAATCGGAATATGCAGATATGCATCCTGTAAATCTATTGTAGACATATAATGCCCTTGCTGAACAAAAGGCAGGATAGTCCTTATAGTTACCATTTTGAATGTTGGTATCCTTACATAACGATTCAATATTTTTAGATCCAGAACTGGTCTGAAGGAATTCTCCTTCTTTGGTACAATGAAGAGATTCGAATAAAACCCCAGCCCCTGTTCCAGAACTGGAACTGGCATAATTACCCCAGCCAACTCTAGATCTGAAACACATTTCAGAAATGCTTGAGCTTTCACTGGGTTTACTGGGACACGGGAAAGAAAAAATCTCTTTGCAGGAGGTCTTCTCTTGAAACCAATTCTGTACCCTTCTGAAACAATGTTCTGAATCCAAAGATTGTGAACAGAATTGATCCAAATTTCTTTGAAAAAACGTAATCTGCCCCCTACCAGCTGGGCTGGAATGAGGGCCGCACCTTCATGTCGACTTAGAAGCTGGCTTTGCTTTTCTAGAAGGCTTGGATTTATTCCAGACTGGAGATGGTTTCCAAACTGAAACTGCTCCTGAGGATGAAGGATCAGGCTTTTGTTCTTTGTTGAAACGAAAGGAACGAAAACGATTATTAGCCCTGTTTTTACCCTTAGATTTTTTATCCTGTGGTAAAAAAGTTCCTTTCCCTCCAGTAACAGTTGAGATAATAGAATCCAACTGAGAACCAAATAATTTATTACCCTGGAAAGAAAGGGAAAGTAGAGTCGATTTAGAAGACATATCAGCATTCCAAGTTTTAAGCCATAAAGCTCTTCTAGCTAAAATAGCTAGAGACATAAACCTGATAATATAAAAAATGGCATCACAGATAAAATTATTAGCATGTTGAAGAAGAATATTAATATTATGAGAATCATGATCTGTTACTTGTTGCGCTAAAGTTTCCAACCAAAAAGTTGAAGCTGCAGCAACATCAGCCAATGATATAGCAGGTCTAAGAAGATTACCTGAACACAGATAAGCTTTTCTTAGAAAGGATTCAATTTTCCTGTCTAAAGGATCCTTAAAGGAAGTACCATCTGCCGTAGGAATAGTAGTACGTTTAGCAAGGGTAGAAATAGCCCCATCAACTTTAGGGATTTTGTCCCAAAACTCTAATCTGTCGGACGGTACAGGATATAATTGCTTAAAACGTTTAGAAGGAGTAAATGAATTACCCATATTATTCCATTCTCTGGAAATTACTTCAGAAATAGCACCAGGAACAGGAAAAACTTCTGGAATAACCACAGGAGATTTAAAGACCTTGTCTAAACGTTTAGATTTAGTATCAAGAGGACCAGAATCCTCCATTTCTAATGCAATTAGGACTTCTTTAAGTAAAGAACGGATAAATTCCATTTTAAATAAATATGACGATTTATCAGCATCAACCTCTGAGACAGAATCCTCTGTATCAGAAGAATCATTAGAATCAGAATGATGATGTTCATTTAAAAATTCATCTGTATAAAGAGAAGTTTTAAAAGACTTTTTATGTTTACCAGAAGGAGGAATAACAGACATAGCCTTCTTAATGGATTCAGAAACAAAATCTCTTATGTTATCAGGAACACTCTGAACATTAGATGTTGATGGAACTGCAACAGGTAATGGTACTTTACTAAAGGAAATATTTTCTGCATTAACAAGTTTGTCATGACATTTAATACAAACAACAGCTGGAGGAACAACTACCAAAAGTTTACAGCAGATACACTTAGCTTTGGTAGTTCCAGCACCAGGCAGCGATTTTCCAGTAGTATCTTCTGACTCAGTTGCAACGTGTGACATCTTGCAATATGTAATAGAAAACACAACATATAAAGCAAAATTGATCAAATTCCTTAAATGACAGTTTCAGGAATGGGAAAAAATGCCAGTGAACAAGCTTCTAGCAACCAGAAGCAAAAAATAACGAGACTTAAATAAAGTGGAGACAAAAATTGACGCCCACATTATTTGGCACCTAAATGCTATTAGCGCCAAAAATGACGCCACATACGGAACGCCGACATTTTTGGCGCAAAAAACCTCAAAAATGACGCAACTTCCGGCGACACGTATTACGCCGGAAACAGAAAAAAAAAATTTGCGCCAAGAAAGTCCGCGCCAAGAATGACGCAATAAAATGAACCATTTTCAGCCCCCGCGAGCCTAACAGCCCACAGGGAAGTCAAATTTTAAGGTAAGATAAAAATGATATATTTAAATGCATTATCCCAAATATGAAACTGACTGTCTGAAATAAGGAAATGTTGAACATCCTGAGTCAAGGCAAATAAATGTTTGAATACATATATTTAGAACTTTATAAAAAAGTGCCCAACCATAGCTTTAGAGTGTCACAGAAAATAAGACTTACTTACCCCAGGACACTCATCTACATGTTGTAGAAAGCCAAACCAGTACTGAAACGAAAATCAGCAGAGGTAATGGTATATATATAAGAGTATATCGTCGATCTGAAAAGGGAGGTAAGAGATGAATCTCTACGACCGATAACAGAGAACCTATGAAATAGACCCAGTAGAAGGAGATCATTGAATTCAAACAGGCAATACTCTCCTCACATCCCTCTGACATTCACTGCACGCTGAGAGGAAAACCGGGCTCCAACCTGCTGCGGAGCGCATATCAGCGTAGAATCTAGCACAAACTTACTTCACCACCTCCATAGGAGGCAAAGTTTGTAAAACTGATTTGTGGGTGTGGTGAGGGGTGTATTTATAGGCATTTTGAGGTTTGGGAAACTTTGCCCCTCCTGGTAGGAATGTATATCCCATACGTCACTAGCTCATGGACTCTTGCTAATTACATGAAAGAAAAGATCAGTTTCAAACTGAGGGGTGGTGACCATTTCTAAGAACTTCACAAGAGAGAAACGTATTGAATTTTTCATTTAAATCTAGAACACTGCTAGGTTTAAGTTCAGCCTATGATCTTATAAATTATTGGGAATAGACAAAATATATAAATTTACAAAAATATATCCAATCTGAAGTCAATATATGACATTGTATATAAGAAAAGTAAAAAGCAATTTAAAAGCATTGTTGTTTGAATTCAACTATAGAAAATGTATTCACTAATTGTATATTCAGGGGTCATATAGTGAAATAGGCTTCCTAAGGGTTAAATGGGAGTGTGTGGTTTTATCTAATCGCATTATCGCACGTGTGTGCGTTTTTTCTACAGCCTGAGGGCTAAACGCGTCAGATGCACTTTGTTTACAAATTGTTCTTTCCCTACTTAAAGGGATTTGAAACCCAACATTTTTCTTTCATGTTTTAGATAGAGAATACAATGTTAAAAAACTTTCCATTACTTCTATTTAATTTGCTTCCTTCTCTTGTTATCCTTTGCTGAAAGGTTTATCTAGGTAAGCTCAGGAGCAGCAAATAACCTAGGTTCTAGCAGCTGATTGGTGGCTGCATATATATACCGATTGTCATTGGCTCACTCATGTGTTCAGTTAGAACCAGTAGTACATTGCTGCTCCTTTAACAAAGCATACCAAGAAAATGAATCAGATTTGATAACAGATGTAAATTGGAAAGTTGTTTAAAATTGTATGTTCTACCTAAATCATAAAAGAAAACAAATTGGGTTTAATGTCCCTTTAAGAAACAACAAAAATACGCCTACTCCTAAATAGTCTTCAAAAACAACACCTCTCCCCCTCCAATCTACCATAAATGTTTCAGCTAGACTCATCCACCTAAGTCACGATCAACATCAGCTGCCCCGCTCTTCCAGTCCCTACCCTGGTTCCCCTTACACTTTAGAATACAATTCAAAATATTACCCTTAACCTATAAAGCAATCAACAACCCTCATTCCCAACTATATTTCCTCTGTCATCTCATGACCCAGCTTCCTTAATCACCCTCTGACCTACGTCTCTCCACTTCTATTACACTTCCTCCATCTCTCACCTCCAAGACTTCTCACGTGCTGCTCCTGTTCTCTGGAACTCTCTACCCCGCTCCATCAGATGGTCTACAACCTTGTATAGCTTTAGATACTCTCCCATACCACCTATTTAAAGAAGTTTACCATCTCTCCTCTGTTTTTTATCCTAACCCAATACACCTTGAACTGCCTTCACTCGTTGCTGAAATTACAATCAACTTAGCTTAAATCTTATGTCACTGCACCCTCAACCTGTAGACTGTAAGCTCTTGAGGGCAGGGATGCCCTCTTCTTGTACTAACCTGTTTTGTTTATTTTGTTGTGTATTTGTTTCTTACTACAAATCTTTATCATTGTATATTTTTGTACCCAGCTCTACTAAATTTTACAGCTCTATACAAATAAATTATATTAATAATATTAATATTACTTTTATTTTTAGCATTGTCCTTTAGAACACTCATCTAGATGTCTATACATAATAACTATCTTGTATTAGTAGGTAGGAGATGAATTTGCATTCTTGCTGATTTCCACCTTCTTTTTATACATTAAACATGACTCATGCACTACATATATTATTTGTACCAATACATTTGTTTTTTCTACAGCTGCTGGAGATGTGTATGCAGAACTGTGTGCCAGCTTTCCAGTCCTTAGTGGTGAAAAAGGAATTTTGCAGAGATGTGCTTGTTAAAATGTTAAACCCAAAGTACAGCCTGGCAGTACAGATGCAAAACAAAATCCTTCATCTTATCAGGGTAAGATCTATGGAAGAATAAATAAAATGCAAATTGAAAACAAGCAATTTCTTGAGGGTTGATTGTGAAGATTCCAAAGCAAAGTACATTTTGAATTTAAAAGATCCATCAGAAACATTATCATTGCCTACAATGTTTATTTAATATATAGGGGAAATATATATTTGATTTTTTTATATTATTTGCAGTTATAGTTTAAAGGGAAGGTGAAAAATAGTATCCCTTTTAATTTGTTTCTTATGATCTATTTTATCTGCTGTATTAAATTATTTACAAATATTCTACTTTACAAATAACAACTTTCTTTATATAGATTATTATTGTAGCGAAGCTATGTAAACAATAGACATATTTAGAGATCAACCTCCCAATCAGAGATGTGATAGCATAGCCCATTTGAAAGGGTGTTCTTGCAGCTTCTATTAATCCAAGTCACTTTTTTCAGATGCTTTCCTAATTATATTTCTTATCATATTTCTATAAAATTGATGGTAGCATTCAAGTATTCCCAACTAATGAGTAATGTCTCCAAAGTGACATGATTAAGTGTGAATAACCCATTGTTGCTGTGTGCCTATATGCTTTCTGTAAGCTAATAAATGACATAAAGACAAGAATATTCCTCTTTATTTGGTGCTGTGGAATTCTGCTGTTAACGTGTATGAGGAGTATATATGGAACAAGTTTCCTGTTTAGTAAAATTACAGGAATTATGTTTATATATTTAATAGTTCCCTCCCTGTTTAAGCCTTTCCTTGTATAACCCTAGGCACGCCCTTTAGCCCCTGATCCCATTTAGGAAGCTGCTATGGTTTCAGGATAACCAAATGGCTAGGACGTTCCATGCCCAGCCGTTAAAGCCCAGCACAGTTGGGAAGGCATGGAACGTCCTAATGGCAGGAAGGGGTTAAGATTAAACTATTTCACATATATGGAAAAAGTACAAGGTGCATTCTTCTAAAAGATTATTATAGACCTGACATGTTTTGGGACTTAAGATTGCCTTAATCTTAAACACTTATTTCTCCCTATCCTAATACAGATACCTGTCACTCTGCCCTCCTCACCTGTATGTGTCATACTTGAGCATAAAGTTTTGCCTAGTTGTCTTACATATCAAGTTGTATTTGCTTTTAGGTTAAAACGAACCCCCCCCCCAAAAAAAAAAAAACAGGTGTACTTAAAGGGACAAAATATGTTGTGATAGTAAAATACTCTAATGGACTAGAGTGTTTTATTGTTACACTACAACATACATCTAACTATGGGGTTGATAACAATCCTGTAGAAAAAGTTTTTAGGTATTTTTGTAGATAAATCATTAGATAAACATTGCTATAGGATTGTGATTAAACCCTATATGCTTAAAGGGACAGTCTAGTCCAAATCAAACTTTCATTATCCAGATAGGGCATGTAATTTAAAAAAAAAATCAATTTACTTCTATCACCAATTTTGCTTTGTTCTTTGGTTTTCTTAGTTGAAAGCTAAATGTAGGAGGTTTGTATGCTAATTTCTAAGCAATTGAAGACCTCCTCTTATCTCAGGGCATTTTGAGAGTTTTTCACCACAAGAGGGTGTTAGTTCATGTGTTTCATATAGATAAACACTGTGCTCAAGCACGTGGAGTTCCTAGGAGCCAGCACTGATTGATTAAAATGCAAGTCTGTCAAATGAACTGAAATAAGGGGCAGTTTGCAGAGGCTTAGATACAAGATAATCACAGAGGTAAAAAGTGTATTAATATAACTGTATTGGTTATGCAAAACTAGGGAATGGGTAATAAAGGGATTATCTATCTTTTAAAACAATAAATATTCTGTTGTAGACTGTCCCTTTAAATTCGGAAACACTTCTACCGCTGGATATAATTAGTTAGCCAATCAAGAACAGCATATGTGTGTAGAAGCCAATAGCCTGCATGAGTCCAGCTGAGCAGCAGAAGTCTATTGCTGCTCTGAAAAGTAAATTTGAGTTCAACCCATTTAAATGGTTAAACCTCTGTTCTGTGTACCATTACAACTACGGTGTTTAAGAAACAGTAGGTGACTTGTTTGTATATTTCTTTAAACCAGACATGGTCGACAGGTTTACCAGAGAATGTTGATACAAGTGAAATTAAAGAATTATATTTGGAGCTGGTAAAGAAAGGCATTCGATTCCCGTCAGTGGAGGCAAATGGGGAACCAGAGACTGAGAAAGCGGAGGTATGTGATTGGCTAGTTATTACTGCACATGTTGTATCATTTGTATAAATGGATGGATGTAGAATTTGGAGAGTTTAAAGAAACATTATAGTGCAAAAAAAATTCTAATTTGTTAAAGGACCACTAAACAAAAAAATTTGTAAACGACATGATTTTGAACGTTCATATCTGAGAATAATTTTACAATGAAAAGTGCAGCTTTATTTTGTCAAATTCGTATATTGTTTTATGTTTGTTCATTGCACAGATTTCCCCGTCCCCCAGAACAAAAGAATCTTTGCTAACCAATCACAAACTAATATTCAGATATAGCACAAACTCTCACCTAGATTAGGATTTTTGCGGTAACAGGGGTGCGGTGCTAACGAGCAGTTTTCCCTCACTGCTAACCTACAGACAACGCTGGTATTACTGGTTTTAGAAACCCATCGTTAGGAAAAATGAGCGGAGAGCAAAATTTTGCTCCACATCTCACCTAAATACCAGCGCTGCTTACGGTAGCGGTGAACTGGCAAAACTTGCTTGTGCACGATTTCCCCATAGGAATCAATGGGGGAGAGCCGGCTGAAAAAAAACCTAACACCTGCAAAAAAGCAGCGTTCAGCTCTTAACACAGCCTCATTGATTCCTATGGGGAAATACTTTTTAGGTCTACACCTAACACCCTAACATGAACCCCGAGTCTAAACACCCTTAATCTTAAACTTAGTAACCCCTAATCCGCCGCCCCTGACATTGCCGCCACTATATTAAAGTTCTTAACCCCTAAACCTAAGTCTAACCCTAACCCTAACCCCCCTAACTTAAATATAATTTAAATAAATCTAAATAAAATAACTACAATTAACTAAATTATTCCTATTTAAAACTAAATACTTACCTATAAAATAAACCCTAAGATAGCTACAATATAACTAATAGTTACATTGTAGCTAGCTTAGGATTTATTTTTATTTTACAGGCAACTTTGTATTTATTTTAACTAGGTAGAATAGTTATTAAATAGTTATTAACTATTTAATAGCTAACTAGTTAAAATAAAGACAAATTTACCTGTAAAATAAAGCCTAACCTAAGTTACAATTACACCTAACACTACACTATAATTAAATGAATTCCCTAAACTAAATACAATTAAATACAATTATCTAAAGTACGAAAAAAAACACTAAATTACAGAAAATAATAAAATAATTACAAGTTTTTTAAACTAATTACACCTAATCTAATCCCCCTAAAAAAATAAAAAAGCCCCCCAAAATAATAAAAAGCCCTACCCTATACTAAATTACAAATAGTCCTTAAAAGGGCCTTTTGTAAAAAAAAAAGTACAATACCCCCCCAGCATTAAAACCCACCACCCACACACCCAACCCTACTCTAAACCCACCCAATACCCCCTTATAAAACCTAACACTAACCCCTTGAAGATCACACTACCTTGACAAGTTTTCACCCATCCGGGCCGAAGTCCTCAACAAAGCCGGGCGAAGTGGTCCTCCAGATAGGCAGAAGTCTTCATCCAAGCCGGGAAGAAGAGGTCCTCCAGACGGGCAGAAGTCATCATCCAGACGGCATCTTCTCTCTTCATCCATCCGGCGCGGAGTGGCTCCATCTTCAAGACATCCAACGCGGAGCATCCTCTTCAAATGATGTCCAACTGAAGAATGAAGGTTCCTTTAAATTACGTCATCCAAGATGGCGTCCCTTCAATTCCGATTGGCTGATAGAATTCTATCAGCCAATCGGAATTAAGGTAGAAAAAATCCTATTGGCTAATGCAATCAGCCAATAGGATTGAGCTTGCATTCTATTGGCTGATCCAATCAGCCAATAGAATGCCAGCTCAATCCTATTGGCTGATTGGATCAGCCAATAGGATGGAACTTCAATCCTATTGGCTGATTGCATCAGCCAATAGGATTTTTTCTACCTTAATTCCAATCAGCTGATAGAATTCTATCAGCCAATTTGAATTGATTGGATGCCATCTTGGATGACGTCATTTAAAGGAACCTTCATTCTTCAGTTGGACGTCGTTTGAAGAGGATGCTCCACGTCGGATGTCTTGAAGATGGAGCCGCTCCGCGCCGGATGGATGAAGATAGAAGATGCCGCCTGGATGAAGACTTCTGCCCCTCTGGAGGACCTCTTCTTCCCGGCTTGGATGAAGACTTCCGCCCATCTGGAGGACCACTTCGCCTGGCTTCATTGAGGACTTCGGCCTGGTTGGATGAAGACTTCTCAAGGTAGGGTGATCTTCAAGGGGTTAGTGTTAGCTTTTATTAAGGGGGTATTGGGTGGGTTTTAGAGTAGGGTTGGGTGTGTGGGTGGTGGGTTTTAATGTTGGGGGGGCCTTTTAAGGCCCTTTTAAGGGCTATTTGTAATTTAGTGTAGGGTAGGGCTTTTTTTATTTTGGGGGGCTTTTTTATTTTGTACTTTAGATAATTTTTTTAAATTGCAATTAATTTTATTTAGTTTAGGTAATTAATTTAATTTTAGTGTTAGGTGTAATTGTAATTTAGTTTAGGTTTTATTTTACAGGTAAATTTGTCTTTATTTTAACTAGGTAGTTATTAAATAGTTAATAACTATTTAATAACTATTCTACCTAGTTAAAATAAATACAAAGTTGCCTGTAAAATAAAAATAAACCCTAAACTTGATACAATGTAATTATTAGTTATATTGTAGCCATCTTAGGGTTTATTTTACAGGTAAGTATTTAGTTTTAAATAGGAATAATTTAGTTAATGATAGTAATTTTATTTAGATTTATTAAAATTATATTTCAATTAGACGGTGTTAGGTTTAGGGTTAGACTTAGGTTTAGGGGATAATATATTTATTATAGTGGTGGCGATGTCCGGTTCGGCAGATTAGGGGTTAAAAATGTATTTTAGTGTTTCCGATGTGGGAGGGCCTCGGTTTAGGAGTTAATAGGTAAGTTATGGGTGTTAGTGTACTTTTAAGCACTTTAGCTAAGAGTTTTATGCTACAGCGTTGTAGTGTAAAACTCTTAACTACTGACTTTTAAATGCAGTATCAGTCTTGACAGGAGAGGATCTACCGCTCACTTTTGGTTAGACTCGTAATACCGGCGCTATGTAAGTCCCATTGAAAATATAGGATACACAATTGACGTAAGTGGATTTGCGGTATTTCTGAGTCTGGCCAAAAAAGTGAGCGGTGAGCCTGTCATTTCAAGACTCGTAAAACCAGCGGGCGTTAAAAAGCAGCGTTGGGACCTCTCAACGCTGCTTTTTAACCCTAACGCACAACTCGTAATCTAGCCGTCTGTTTGCACATCTGCAGTTGAGAGAGACTGGGGATGTCTGTCCATATCTCTTCCCTTAAAGGGAAAGTCAACTAAAAAAAATGTATTGTTTAAAAAGATAGATAATCGCTTTATTACCCATTCCCCAGTTTTACATAACCAAAACTGTTATATTAATTTACTTTTTACTTCTATGATTATCTTGTATCTAAGCATTTTCTGACAGCCCCCTGATCACATGACTTTTTATTTATTATCTATTGACTTGCATTTTAGCTGTGTTGTGCAGAACCCATGGGTGTTAGCACAATGTTATCTATATGGCCCACATGAACTAGCAGTCTCCTGTTGTGAAAGCATGTGATTAAGAGGCTGCCTATAGTGACTTAGAAACAGGCAGAAATTTAGAGGTTTAAATGTTATAAAGTATATTAATATTTCAATGGTGGTTGTGCAAAGCTGTGGAATTTGTAGTAAAGGTGTTATCTAACTTTTTAAACAATAACAATTTTAGTGCTTACTGTCCCTTTAAGGTGGTTTAGCACTGATTCAATATAGTTACTATTGCAAAGAATGCTTCTCCTATAATGATTGTTGAAGCAATACTGATAATCCACCCTTTACAAACATGTGACTGCTGAGAAACTTAGGGAGGGGTTAAAGTAAACAAAAGCTTACATAAATTGCCTAAAACTATTAATCCAATCCTCCCTGTGAGAAAGTAAAACAATCACACATTTTAGATGTATTTTACAACAAAGGCAGCAAAAGAAATAATGAATGTATATTGCAATAATGAAACATTGAAGGTGTTTCATTATTTTTTTATTTTTGCACTATTGAGGCTCCAATTCTGTGTTTAACCCACACAAATGCATCAATAACAAATCAGAGCATGCCATTTCTCTTGTTAAGTGTGTTCAGTCCATGGGTCATCCATTACGTATGGGATATATTCTCCTTCCCAACAGGAAGTTGCAAGAGGATCACCCAAGCAGAGCTGCTATATAGCTCCTCCCCTCACATGTCATACCCAGTCATTCTCTTGCAAGTCTCAACAAAGAAGGAGGTCGCGAGAGGAGATAGGAGTTTTTTACCTAATTATTCTTCAATCAAAAGTTTATTATTTTAAAATGGCACCGGAGTGTGCTGTTTTTTCTCTCAGGCAGTATTTAGAAGAAGAATCTGCCTGCGTTTTCTATGATCTTAGCAGACGTAACTAAGTTCCACTGGCTGTTCTCGCACATTCTGAGGAGTGGGGTAACTTCAGAAAAGGGAATAGCATGCGGGGTCCCCTGCAAATGAGGTATGTGCAGTAATATTTTCTAGGAATGGAATTGACTAAGAAAACACTGCTGTTACCCATATGATGTAAGTACAGCCTTTAATGCAGTAGTAGCGACTGGTATCAGGCTGATAAATGTATGCGCAGTTGAGTTATTTTCTAGGGACTAGAATTTGACTGAGAAAATACTGTTAATACTGAAATAAATGTATGAGCCTTAACTGCAGTAGAAGCGACTGGTAGCAGGCTTAGTGATAACTTTGCATAACACTGGAAAGTTGTTTTTAAAACGTTTACTGGCATGTTTTTCGTTTTGTGAGGTACTTTGGTGATAAATCCTTTTGGGCATGATTTTTTTCCATATGACTAACGTATATTTCTGCATAGAAACCGTTGTAACAGGTCTCCCACTGTTGTAAATGAGTGGGAGGGGCCTTTTTTAGCGCCTTGTTGCGCAGTTAAAATTCTAGCACAGTCTTCCTGCTTCTTCCTCCTTGATCCAGGACGTCTCTAGAGAGCTCAGGGGTCTTCAAAATTCATTTTTGAGGGAGGTAATCCGTCACAGCAGACCTGTGACAGTGTGTTTGACTGTGATAAAAGCGTTAAATCTTAAATTGATTATCCGTTTTTGGGTATTGAGGGGTTAATCATCCGTTTGCTAGTGGGTGCAATCCTCTGCTAAATTCATACATTTACTGTTAAAATTGTTGGCTATAACTGAATTAGTTCATTGTTATTTCAACTGTGACAGTTTTTTGTGTTTTTAAAAGCGCTGCAGCGTTTTTTCTATTGCTTGTAAATTTATTGAAAGATTTTTTCCAAGCTTGCTAGCCTTCATTGCTAGTCTGTTTAAACATGTCTGATACAGATGAATCTACTTGTTCATTATGTTTAAAAGCCAATGTGGAGCCCAATAGAAATATGTGTACCAATTGTATTGATGTTACTTTAAATAAAAGTCAGTCTTTACCGGTAAAGAAATTATCACCAGACAACGAGGGGGAAGTTATGCCGCCTAACTCTCCTCACGTGTCAGTACCTTCGCCTCCCGCTCAGGAGGTGCGTGAGATTGTGGCGCCAAGTACATCAAGGCCCTTACAAATCACTTTGCATGATATGGCTAATGTTATGAAAGAAGTATTATCTAATTTGCCTGAGTTAAGAGGCAAGCACGATAGCTCTGGGTTTAGGACAGAGCGCGCCGATGACACGAGATCCATGTCCGATACTGCGTCACAATTTGCAGAACATGAGGACGGAGAGCTTCATTCTGTGGGTGACGGATCTGATCCGGGGAGACCGGATTCAGAAATTTCAAATTTTAAATTTAAGCTTGAGAACCTCCGTGTATTGCTAGGGGAGGTGTTAGCGGCTCTGAATGATTGCGACACGGTTGCAATCCCAGAGAAATTATGTAGGCTGGATAAATACTATGCGGTACCGGTGTGTACTGACGTTTTTCCTATACCTAAAAGGCTTACAGAGATTATTAGCAAGGAGTGGGATAGACCCGGTGTGCCCTTTTCCCCTCCTCCGATATTTAGAAAAATGTTCCCAATAGATGCCACCACACGAGACTTATGGCAGACGGTCCCTAAGGTGGAGGGAGCAGTTTCTACTTTAGCCAAGCGTACCACTATCCCGGTGGAGGATAGTTGTGCTTTCTCAGATCCAATGGATAAAAAAATTAGAAGGTTACCTTAAGAAAATGTTTGTTCAACAAGGTTTTATATTACAGCCCCTTGCATGCATTGCGCCCGTCACTGCTGCAGCGGCATTCTGGTTTGAGTCTCTGGAAGAGGCTATCCGCACAGCACCATTGGATGAGATTATGAACAAGCTTAAAGCCCTTAAGCTAGCTAATGCATTTGTTTTGGATGCCGTTGTGCATTTAACCAAACTAATGGCTAAGAACTCCGGATTCGCCATCCAGGCGCGCAGAGCGCTATGGCTTAAATCCTGGTCAGCAGATGTAACTTCTAAATCTAAATTGCTTAATATTCCTTTCAAAGGGCAAACCTTATTCGGGCCCGGCTTCAAAAGAAATTATTGCTGACATTACTGGAGGTAAGGGTCACACCCTTCCTCAGGACAGGGCCAAATCAAAGGCCAAACAGTCTAATTTTCGTGCCTTTCGTAATTTCAAGGCAGGAGCAGCATCAACTTCCTCCGCTCCAAAACAGGAAGGGACTGCTACTCGTTACAGACAGGGTTGGAAAGGCAACCAGTCCTGGAACAAGGGCAAGCAGGCCAGAAAACCTACTTCTGCCCCTAAGACAGCATGAAGAAAGGGCCCCCTATCCGGAAACGGATCTAGTGGGGGGCAGACTTTCTCTCTTCGCCCAGGCCTGGGCAAGAGATGTCCAGGATCCCTGGGCGTTGGAGATCATATCTCAGGGATACCTTCTGGACTTCAAAACTTCCCCTCCACAAGGGAGATTTCATCTGTCAAGGTTATCAACAAACCTAATAAATAAAGAGGCATTTCTACGATGTGTAGAAGACCTCTTAGTAATGGGAGTGATCCACCCGGTTCCGCGGACGGAACAAGGGCAAGGTTTTTACTCAAATCTGTTTGTGGTTCCCAAAAAAGAGGGAACCTTCAGGCCAATCTTGGACCTGAAGATCTTAAACAAATTCCTAAGGGTTCCATCGTTCAAAATGGAAACTATTCGAACCATCCTACCCATGATCCAAGAGGGTCAGTATATGACCACAGTGGACTTAAAGGATGCCTACCTTCACATACCGATTCACAAAGATCATTATCGGTACCTAAGGTTTGCCTTTCTAGACAGGCATTCCCTTCGGGTTGGCTACGGCCCCGAGAATTTTTACAAAGGTTCTGGGCTCGCTTCTGGCGGTACTAAGACCGCGAGGCATAGCGGTGGCTCCGTACCTAGACGACATTCTGATACAAGCGTCAAGTTTTCAAAATGCAAAGTCTCATACAGAGAAAGTTCTAGCATTTCTGAGGTCGCATGGGTGGAAAGTGAACATGGAAAAGAGTTCTCTGTTACCACTCACAAGGGTTCCCTTTCTAGGGACTCTTATAGATTCTGTAGAGATGAAGATTTACCTGACGGAGTCCAGGTTATCAAAAATCCTAAATGCTTGCCGTGTCCTTCATTCCATTCCAAGCCCATCAGTAGCTCAGTGCATGGAAGTAATCGGCTTAATGGTCGCGGCAATGGACATAGTGCCATTTGCGCGCCTACATCTCAGACCGCTGCAACTTTGCATGCTAAGTCAGTGGAATGGGGATTACTCAGATCTGTCCCCTTTACTAAATCTGGACCAGGAGGCCAGAGATTCTCTTCTCTGGTGGTTGTCGCGGGTTCATCTGTCCAAAGGAATGACTTTTCGCAGACCAGATTGGACGATTGTAACAACAGATGCCAGCCTTCTAGGCTGGGGTGCAGTCTGGAACTCCCTGAAGGCTCAGGGATCGTGGACTCAGGAGGAGAAACTCCTCCCAATAAACATTGTGGAATTAAGAGCAATATTCAATGCTCTTCTAGCTTGGCCTCAGTTAGCAACACTGAGGTTCATCAGATTTCAGTCGGACAACATCACGACTGTGGCTTACATCAATCATCAATAGGGAACCAGGAGTTCCCTAGCGATGTTGGAAGTCTCAAAGATAATTCGCTGGGCAGAGTCTCACTCTTGTCACCTGTCAGCGATCTACATCCCAGGCGTGGAGAACTGGGAGGCGGACTTTCTAAGTCGCCAGACCTTTCATCCGGGGGAGTGGGAACTTCACCCGGAGGTGTTTGCTCAACTGATTCTTCATTGGGGCGAACCGGAGCTGGATCTCATGGCATCTCGCCAGAACGCCAAGCTCCCTTGTTACGGATCCAGGTCCAGGGACCCGGGAGCGGTGCTGGTAGATGCACTAGCAGCCCCTTGGGTTTTCAACATGGCTTATGTGTTTCCACCATTTCCGTTGCTACCTCGACTGATTGCCAGGATCAAACAGGAGAGAGCATCTGTGATTCTGATAGCGCCTGCATGGCCACGCAGGACCTGGTATGCAGACCTAGTGGACATGTCGTCCTGTCCACAATGGTCTCTGCCTCTGAGGCAGGACCTTCTAATTCAGGGTCCTTTCAACCATCCAAGCCTAATTTCTCTGAGGCTGACTGCATGGAGATTGAACGCTTGATTCTATCAAAGCGTGGTTTTTCGGAGTCGGTTATTGATACGTTTATACAGGCTCGGAAACCTGTTACCAGAAAAATTTACCATAAGATATGGCGTAAATATTTATATTGGTGTGAATCCAAGAGTTACTCATGGAGTAAGGTTAGGATTCCTAGGATATTGGCTTTTCTACAAGAAGGTTTAGAAAAGGGTTTATCTGCTAGTTCGTTAAAGGGACAGATTTCTGCTCTGTCTATTCTTTTACACAAACGTCTGGCAGAGAATCCAGACATCCAGGCTTTTTGTCAGGCTTTGGCTAGGATTAAGCCTGTGTTTAAAACTGTTGCTCCTCCGTGGAGCTTAAACTTGGTTCTTAAAGTTCTTCAGGGTGTTCCGTTTGAACCCCTTCATTCCATTGATATTAAGCTTTTATCTTGGAAAGTTCTGTTTTTGATGGCTATTTCCTCGGCTCGAAGAGTCTCTGAGTTATCTGCCTTACATTGCGATTCTCCTTATCTGATTTTTCATTCAGACAAGGTAGTTCTGCGTACTAAACCTGGGTTTTTACCTAAGGTTGTTTCTAACAGGAATATCAATCAAAAGATTGTTGTTCCATCATTATGTCCTAATCCTTCTTCAAAGAAGGAACGTCTTTTGCATAATCTGGACGTAGTCCGTGCCCTGAAGTTCTACTTACAGGCAACTAAAGATTTTCGGCAAACTTCTTCTCTGTTTGTCGTTTATTCTGGTCAGAGGAGAGGTCAAAAGGCTTCGGCCACCTCTCTCTCTTTTTGGCTTCGTAGCATAATACGTTTAGCCTATGAGACTGCTGGACAGCAGCCTCCTGAAAGGATTACAGCTCATTCCACTAGAGCTGTGGCTTCCACCTGGGCCTTTAAGAATGAGGCCTCTGTTGAACAGATTTGCAAGGCTGCAACTTGGTCTTCACTTCATACCTTTTCAAAATTTTACAAATTTGACACTTTTGCTTCTTCGGAGGCTGTTTTTGGGAGAAAGGTTCTACAGGCAGTGGTTCCTTCTGTTTAATGTTCCTGCCTTGTCCCTCCCATCATCCGTGTACTTTAGCTTTGGTATTGGTATCCCATAAGTAATGGATGACCCGTGGACTGAACACACTTAACAAGAGAAAACATAATTTATGCTTACCTGATAAATTTGTTTCTCTTGTAGTGTGTTCAGTCCACGGCCCGCCCTGTCTTTTTTTGAGGCAGTTCTAAATTTTAATTAAAACTCCAGTCACCACTGCACCCTATAGTTTTTCCTTTCTCGTCTTGTTTCGGTCGAATGACTGGATATGACATGTGAGGGGAGGAGCTATATAGCAGCTCTGCTTGGGTGATCCTCTTGCAACTTCCTGTTGGGAAGGGAATATATCCCATAAGTAATGGATGACCCGTGGACTGAACACACTACAAGAGAAACAAATTTATCAGGTAAGCATAAATTATGTTTTTTGCAATAGAATGCCATTTTAACATAAAGAGAAGTATGTTTGAATGTAGAAGGAAGAGTTTGATTATTTTAAGAGCGGGGATTCCTAAATCCAGTACTCAAAGCAAATCTACAACCAGGATTTTGTTTAGTTGATAGTTGTTCAGATTTATGTTGTAATTTCAGGAAACGTTGTAAAAAATAAAATACCTGCATTTAATAATGTTTTTTTATTTAATTGCTAGTGAAATCTTTTAACAAATAAATGAAGGAATGAATCTTGTATCGTTTGTTGCTCAAACAAAATATATTTTTGTGCTGAATAACCCATTTTATTCTGCCAGAGTTGTTCCTGTTTAGGCATAAATTACACTTTAAATTTAAACTTGTTTAACTGCAGCTCTTTTAAACACATGATATAAACACTAAGTACAATGATCTTTTAACACTGGATGTGCATGGCCAGATTACGAGTGGATCGCTATTTAGTGCTTTCGCTAGAGCGTGGGGATGCGCTCATTACAAGTTGAAAGTAAAGAGTATGCTCTCTTGCGCTAACCTGACGTGCACAAACAACTTATAGTGGAATTAAAATATTGCGTGCGAGATAACCTATTCACCCATAGAAGTCAATGCGCTATCCCGACATAAAGAGATGAATATTTCACATTCCAATGTTCTTCACATGGAAGAATATGTTCTATTTATTCATAAATACATATTTCTACATATATCTGATGGTATTTGCATACAATATATATCTATACCTATCTATACATACATTTACTGTATATACATGATAGATCTAAAAACATATATATATATATATATATATATATATATATATATACAGTATATATATATATATATATATATATATATGTATGTAGGTAACAGATATAGATTAGTTGCATGTAAAGAGCGCTCACCTGCTTCTATCCACGATCATCTGTAGAACCGGCACAATGGAGCGAGGGCGGGGACACACCCCCTGCGTTGACCAATGCCTAGACTGCTACTGCGGGCGGAACTGCCATAAACTCCCCAAACAAAACATTGACAAGTAATCCAATATGCAGAAGCGCCGTACAAAGCACAGTGTGTTGAAGAAATATCAGTAACAAATCTTTCTTTCAGGGGTCTTTTAGTTTTACCAGTATACTGTATTTTACACATTTTACAGGTAAGTACATATACAAGTACAAGTTAACTACTTTATTAACTGTGCGACCACTCATGTTGTATATGTACTTACCTGTAAAACGTGTAAAATACAGTATACTGGTAAAACTAAAAGACCCCTGAAAGATTTCTCCAACATCTTAGATCCGTAGAAGACAAAGAGGCAGATACCCCGGTATCTAGACATTTAAAACGAGTACACAACTCAGATATTTCCTCCCTCATTATTCAAGGAATAGATCATGTTACAAAATGGAAAAGAGGAGGTGATAGGGAGCTATTACTATATAAAAGAGAGATTTCTTTCATGTAATTAACAAGAGTCCATGAGCTAGTGACGTATGGGATATACATTCCTACCAGGAGGGGCAAAGTTTCCCAAACCTTAAAATGCCTATAAATACACCCCTCACCACACCCACAAATCAGTTTTACAAACTTTGCCTCCAAGGGAGGTGGTGAAGTAAGTTTGTGCTAGATTCTACGTTGATATGCGCTCCGCAGCAAGTTGGAGCCCGGTTTTCCTCTCAGCGTGCAGTGAATGTCAGAGGGATGTGAAGAGAGTATTGCCTATTGAATGCAGTGATCTCCTTCTACGGGGTCTATTTCATAAGGTTCTCTGTTATCGGTCGTAGAGATTCATCTCTTACCTCCCTTTTCAGATCGACGATATACTCTTATATTTACCATTTCCTCTACTGATTCTCGTTTCAGTACTGGTTTGGCTTTCTACAAACATGTAGATGAGTGTCCTGGGGTAAGTAAGTCTTATTTTCTGTGACACTCTAAGCTATGGTTGGGCACTTTATTTATAAAGTTCTAAATATATGTATTCAAACATTTATTTGCCTTGACTCAGAATGTTCAACTTTCCTTATTTCCAGACAGTCAGTTTCATATTTGGGATTATGCATTGAATTATCATATTTTTTCTTACCTCAAAAATTTGACTTTTTTCCCTGTGGGCTGTTAGGCTCGCGGGGGCTGAAAATGCTTCATTTTATTGCGTCATTCTTGGCGCGGACTTTTTTGGCGCAAAAATTCTTTTCCGTTTCCGGCGTCATACGTGTCGCCGGAAGTTGCGTCATTTTTTGACGTTATTTTGCGCCAAAAATGTCGGCGTTCCGGATGTGGCGTCATTTTTGGCGCCAAAAGCATTTAGGCGCCAAATAATGTGGGCGTCTTATTTGGCGCTAAAAAATATGGGCGTCGCTTTTGTCTCCACATTATTTCAGTCTCATTTTTCATTTGCTTCTGGTTGCTAGAAGCTTGATGTTTGGCATTTTTTCCCATTCCTGAAACTGTCTTATAAGGAATTTGATCTATTTTGCTTTATATGTTGTTTTTTCTCTTACATATTGCAAGATGTCTCACGTTGCATCTGAGCCAGAAGATACTACAGGAAAACCACTGCCTGCTGGATCTACCAAAGCTAAGTGTATCTGCTGTAAACTTTTGGTAGCTATTCCTCCAGCTGTTGTTTGTAATAATTGTCATGACAAACTTGTTAAAGCAGATAATATTTCCTTTAGTGATGTACCATTGCCTGTTGCAGTTCCCTCAACATCTAAGGTGCAGAATGTTCCTGATAACATAAGAGATTTTGTTTCTGAATCCATAAAGAAGGCTTTGTCTGTTATTTCTCCTTCTAGTAAACGTAAAAAGTCTTTTAAATCTTCTCTCTCTACAGATGAATTTTTAAATGAACACCATCATTCTGATTCTTTGGACTCTTCTGGTTCAGAGGATTCTGTCTCAGAGATTGATGCTGATAAATCTTCATATTTATTTAAGATGGAATTTATTCGCTCTTTACTTAAAGAAGTACTAATTGCTTTAGAAATAGAGGATTCTAGTCCTCTTGATACTAATTCTATACGTTTGGATAAGGTTTTTAAAGCTCCTGCGGTTATTCCAGAAGTCTTTCCTGTTCCTAATGCTATTTCTGCAGTAATTTCCAAGGAATGGGATAAATTGGGTAATTCATTTACTCCTTCTAAACGTTTTAAGCAATTATATCCTGTTCCGCCTGACAGGTTAGAATTTTGGGACAAAATCCCTAAAGTTGATGGGGCTATTTCTACCCTTGCTAAACGTACTACCATTCCTACGTCAGATGGTACCTCGTTTAAGGATCCTTTAGATAGAAAAATTGAATCTTTTCTAAGAAAAGCTTATCTATGTTCAGGTAATCTTCTTAGACCTGCTATATCATTGGCTGATGTTGCTGCAGCTTCAACTTTTTGGTTGGAAACTCTAGCGCAACAAGTAACAAATCGTGATTCTCATGATATTATTATTCTTCTCCAGCATGCTAATAATTTCATCTGTGATGCCATTTTTGATATTATTAGAGTTGATGTTAGGTTTATGTCTCTGGCTATCTTAGCCAGAAGAGCTTTATGGCTTAAGACCTGGAATGCTGATATGGCTTCTAAATCAACTCTACTTTCCATTTCTTTCCAGGGAAACAAATTATTTGGTTCTCAGTTGGATTCTATTATTTCAACTGTTACTGGTGGGAAAGGAACTTTTTTACCACAGGATAAAAAGTCTAAAGGTAAAAACAGGGCTAACAATCGTTTTCGTTCCTTTCGTTTCAACAAAGAACAAAAGCCTGATCCTTCGTCCTCAGGAGCAGTTTCAGTTTGGAAACCATCTCCAGTCTGGAATAAATCCAAGCCTGCTAGAAAGGCAAAGCCTGCTTCTAAGTTCACATGAAGGTACGGCCCTCATTCCAGTTCAGCTGGTAGGGGGCAGGTTACGTTTTTTCAAAGAAATTTGGATCAATTCTGTTCACAATCTTTGGATTCAGAACATTGTTTCAGAAGGGTACAGAATTGGTTTCAAGATGAGACCTCCTGCAAAGAGATTTTTTCTTTCCCATGTCCCAGTAAATCCAGTGAAAGCTCAAGCATTTCTGAATTGTGTTTCAGATCTAGAGTTGGCTGGAGTAATTATGCCAGTTCCAGTTCCGGAACAGGGGATGGGGTTTTATTCAAATCTCTTCATTGTACCAAAGAAGGAGAATTCCTTCAGACCAGTTCTGGATCTAAAATTATTGAATCGTTATGTAAGGATACCAACGTTCAAGATGGTAACTGTAAGGACTATATTGCCTTTTGTTCAGCAAGGGAATTATATGTCCACAATAGATTTACAGGATGCATATCTGCATATTCCGATTCATCCAGATCATTATCGGTTCCTGAGATTCTCTTTTCTAGACAAGCATTACCAATTTGTGGCTCTACCGTTTGGCCTTGCTACAGCTCCAAGAATTTTCACAAAGATTCTCGGTGCCCTTCTGTCTGTAATCAGAGAACAGGGTATTGTGGTATTTCCTTATTTGGACGATATCTTGGTACTTGCTCAGTCTTTACATTTAGCAGAGTCTCATACGAATCGACTTGTGTTGTTTCTTCAAGATCATGGTTGGAGGATCAATTTACCAAAAAGTTCTTTGATTCCTCAAACAAGGGTAACCTTTCTGGGTTTCCAGATAGATTCAGTGTCCATGACTCTGTCTTTAACAGATAAGAGACGTCTAAAATTGATTACAGCTTGTCGAAACCTTCAGTCTCAATCATTCCCTTCGGTAGCCTTATGCATGGAAATTCTAGGTCTTATGACTGCTGCATCGGACGCGATCCCCTTTGCTCGTTTTCACATGCGACCTCTTCAGCTCTGTATGCTGAACCAATGGTGCAGGGATTACACGAAGATATATCAATTAATATCTTTAAAACCGATTGTTCGACACTCTCTAACGTGGTGGACAGATCACCTTCGTTTAATTCAGGGGGCTTCTTTTGTTCTTCCGACCTGGACTGTAATTTCAACAGATGCAAGTCTCACAGGTTGGGGAGCTGTGTGGGGATCTCTGACGGCACAAGGAGTTTGGGAATCTCAGGAGGTGAGATTACCGATCAATATCTTGGAACTCCGTGCAGTTTTCAGAGCTCTTCAGTTTTGGCCTCTTCTGAAGAGAGAATCGTTCATTTGTTTTCAGACAGACAATGTCACAACTGTGGCATACATCAATCATCAAGGAGGGACTCACAGTCCTCTGGCTATGAAAGAAGTATCTCGAATTTTGGTTTGGGCGGAATCCAGCTCCTGTCTGATCTCTGCGGTTCATATCCCAGGTGTAGACAATTGGGAAGCGGATTATCTCAGTCGCCAAACGTTGCATCCGGGCGAATGGTCTCTTCACCCAGAGGTATTTCTTCAGATTGTTCAAATGTGGGGGCTCCCAGAGATAGATCTGATGGCCTCTCATCTAAACAAGAAACTTCCCAGGTATCTGTCCAGATCCCGGGATCCTCAGGCGGAGGCAGTGGATGCATTATCACTTCCTTGGAAGTATCATCCTGCCTATATCTTTCCGCCTCTAGTTCTTCTTCCAAGAGTAATCTCCAAGATTCTGAGGGAATGCTCGTTTGTTCTGCTAATAGCTCCGGCATGGCCTCACAGGTTTTGGTATGCGGATCTTGTCCGGATGGCATCTTGCCAACCATGGACTCTTCCGTTAAGACCAGACCTTCTGTCACAAGGTCCTTTTTTCCATCCGGATCTGAAATCCTTAAATTTAAAGGTATGGAGATTGAACGCTTGATTCTTTGTCAAAGAGGTTTCTCTGACTCCGTGATTAATACTATGTTACAGGCTCGTAAATCTGTATCTCGAGAGATATATTATAGAGTCTGGAAGACTTATATTTCTTGGTGTCTTTCTCATCATTTTTCTTGGCATTCTTTTAGAATACCGAGAATTTTACAGTTTCTTCAGGATGGTTTAGATAAGGGTTTGTCCGCAAGTTCTTTGAAAGGACAAATCTCCGCTCTTTCTGTTCTTTTTCACAGAAAGATTGCTATTCTTCCTGATATTCATTGTTTTGTACAAGCTTTGGTTCGTATAAAACCTGTCATTAAGTCAATTTCTCCTCCTTGGAGTTTGAATTTGGTTCTGGGAGCTCTTCAAGCTCCTCCGTTTGAACCTATGCATTCATTGGACATTAAATTACTTTCTTGGAAAGTTTTGTTCCTTTTGGCCATCTCTTCTGCTAGAAGAGTTTCTGAATTATCTGCTCTTTCTTGTGAGTCTCCTTTTCTGATTTTTCATCAGGATAAGGCGGTGTTGCGAACTTCTTTTGAATTTTTACCTAAAGTTGTGAATTCCAACAACATTAGTAGAGAAATTGTGGTTCCTTCATTATGTCCTAATCCTAAGAATTCTAAGGAGAAATCGTTGCATTCTTTGGATGTTGTTAGAGCTTTGAAATATTATGTTGAAGCTACGAAATCTTTCCGTAAGACTTCTAGTCTATTTGTTATCTTTTCCGGTTCTAGGAAAGGCCAGAAAGCTTCTGCCATTTCTTTGGCATCTTGGTTGAAATCTTTAATTCATCTTGCCTATGTTGAGTCGGGTAAAATTCCGCCTCAGAGAATTACAGCTCATTCTACTAGGTCAGTATCTACTTCCTGGGCGTTTAGGAATGAAGCTTCGGTTGACCAGATCTGCAAAGCAGCAACTTGGTCCTCTTTGCATACTTTTACTAAATTCTACCATTTTGATGTATTTTCTTCTTCTGAAGCAGTTTTTGGTAGAAAAGTTCTTCAGGCAGCGGTTTCAGTTTGAATCTTCTGCTTATGTTTTTTGTTAAACTTTATTTTGGGTGTGGATTATTTTCAGCAGGAATTGGCTGTCTTTATTTTATCCCTCCCTCTCTAGTGACTCTTGTGTGGAAAGATCCACATCTTGGGTAGTCATTATCCCATACGTCACTAGCTCATGGACTCTTGTTAATTACATGAAAGAAAACATAATTTATGTAAGAACTTACCTGATAAATTCATTTCTTTCATATTAACAAGAGTCCATGAGGCCCACCCTTTTTTGTGGTGGTTATGATTTTTTTGTATAAAGCACAATTATTCCAATTCCTTATTTTATATGCTTCGCACTTTTTTTCTTATCACCCCACTTCTTGGCTATTCGTTAAACTGATTTGTGGGTGTGGTGAGGGGTGTATTTATAGGCATTTTAAGGTTTGGGAAACTTTGCCCCTCCTGGTAGGAATGTATATCCCATACGTCACTAGCTCATGGACTCTTGTTAATATGAAAGAAATGAATTTATCAGGTAAGTTCTTACATAAATTATGTTATTTTGGATTTTTAACCTCCAGACCAGTGATCCTAAAGGTCTAAATATGAGGTGGGATTTAGATCTTTTCCTTTAGACTAACTATTCTTAATATTGCTAATAAGTCATCTTTAGTTGTGTGAGTTTGTATATACTTTCGGTTGATTTATTATCAGCACCACATTTTGTTTCTGTATATATTCTATAGGGGTATGCACTTAACCTTAAGTACAGTTTCTGCAGTGAAAAAGAAAGAGAAAAATAGAATAGCTAGACAAGCATCTTTTATATATTCTTGTATCACTGTGCAGATTTTGATACAATGTACAAGTTTTTTTGTGATGTGCATGTAATTTAAGCCTTTAAAATTTATATGAAAGTTCTGGTTTATCTTGATAATAGTCTATTGACATAATCACATATTGGCATATATTTGACTTATCTAATATATCTATGACTGCTTTATGTTAACAGGCAATACATTGGCTCTTCTCACATACACTAATGAAATTTGCCATATAAATACTCTTATCCAATCAGGTTTTACTATAAAGAATTTTGTTAATTGAACAGCCTTAAAAA
The DNA here is from genome assembly GCF_027579735.1 of Bombina bombina. NCBI lineage: Eukaryota > Metazoa > Chordata > Amphibia > Anura > Bombinatoridae > Bombina > Bombina bombina. The sequence continues at coordinate 1,520,344,521 of NC_069499.1, read as the reverse complement.
AGGCTCATGAACTGATTCACAGGTAAGCAGTGATCAAGTGCGCAAACTCGTCTGCGTGTGAATCTGTTCTATTTTTCAACCTGATGTTTGTGTTGCTGGCCATTTGGCTAATCTGTTTTTAAACTTTGGAATAAAGATTTTTTTTGTATTTTTTACCCTTTTGGACTTTGCTCATCTATGTGATTGTTACTGATATTTCTTCAACACACCGTGCTTTGTACGGTGCTTCTGCATATTGGATTACTTATATATATATAGGTATATCTGTTTAAAAATAAAAGAACATATTCTGCTATGTGCAGAACATTGGAATGCAAAATATTTACAGTAAACACACAGTATTACACTTTTTTATTGCATAAATATGATTTTACATGTTTTCATTTACTATATATATATATATATATATATATATATATATATATATATATATATATACACACACATACATACATATACTTCTTACGAGATGCATATGTATGTATCTCAATGTTAAAGCCCTTTGCCTATTTGATGTTGTTATTATGAGTGTAAGAGAACTTTGTAATGTATTTTTTTATGTGTTTTGTGACCCTTTTTTGTTTTGTGAAACAGTTAACCACATCTCAGAGTATGCGCTAACCCGATGAACATTAACTTGAATTGCGCTCAAGAGATTGTGTTTACTTTCAACTTGTAATACCAGCGCAATTTAACCTGCGTGCAAACGAACGTGATAAACCGATATCGCTTGTGCGCAAATGTTTGTGCTCCACTCGTAATCTTGCCCACAGTTGGGTAGTAGAAAGAGGAATGGATGGGATTTAGATCACTTAAATCATTAGTACTGTTTCAAATTATAAACAGTTGAAACAATTTTCAAACCTTTCTGCAATTCATTTCTACAAAACTTGAGTTGATTATTTACTTTTATTTTTTTATTTAATCATCATTTTACAATGTTCAGTTACTTTCTCATCTGTGTCTTAAAGGGACATTTAACACCTCGTGTGCTTTGTCTCACACTCCCCAGAGAGGCCAAAAAGCTAATGCTGTAACCTACAAATGCTGCAAATCACTTACAGCTAGATTTGGAGTTTTGTCGGTAACGACCCGCGTAGCTAACGCTGCCTTTTTTTTGGCCGCACCATAAAAATAACTCTGGTATTGAGAGTCCAAAAAAAGGCTGCGTTAGGCTCCAAAAAAGGAGCGTAGAGCATTTTTAACGCAACTTCAACTCTCGATACCAGAGTTGCTTACGCAAGCGGCCAGCCTCAAAAACGTGCTCGTGCACGATTCCCCCATAGGAAACAATGGTGCTGTTTGAGCTGAAAAAAAAGCTAACACCTGCAAAAAAGCCGCGTTCAGCTCCTAACGCGGCCCCATTGTTTCCTATGGGGAAACACTTCCTACGTCTGCACCTAACACCTTAACATGAACCCCAAGTCTAAACACCCCTAACCTTACACTTATTAACCCCTAATCTGCCGCCCCGCTATCGCTGACCCCTGTATATTATTTTTAACCCCTAATCTGCCGCTCCGTAAACCGCCGCTACTTACATTTTCCCTATGTACCCCTAATCTGCTGCCCTAACATCGCCGACCCCTATATTATATTTATTAACCCCTAATCTGCCCCCCACAACGTCGCCGCTACCTACCTACACTTATTAACCCCTAATCTGCCGAGCAGACTGCACCGCTATTATAATAAAGTTCTTAACCCCTAATCCGCCTCACTAACCCTATAATAAATAGTATTAACCCCTAATCTGCCCTCCCTAACATCGCCGACACCTAACTTCAAACATTAACCCCTAATCTGCCGACCGGAGCTCACCGCTACTATAATAAATGGATTAACCCCTAAATCTAAGTCTAACCCTAACACTAACACCCCCTTAAGTTAAATATAATTTTAATATAACGAAATTAATTAACTCTTATTAAATAAATTATTCCTATTTAAAGCTAAATACTTACCTGTAAAATAAATCCTAATATAGCTACAATATAAATTATAATTACATTGTAGCTATTTTAGGATTAATATTTATTTTACAGGCAACTTTGTAATTATTTTAACCAGGTACAATAGCTATTAAATAGTTACCTATTTAAAATAATTACAAAATTACCTGTAAAATAAATCCTAACCTAAGTTACAATTAAACCTAACACTATACTATCATTAAATTAATTAAATTAAATACCTACAATTACCTACAATTAAACCTAACACTACACTATTAATACATTAATTAAATACAACATCTACAAATAAATACAATGAAATAAACTAACTAAAGTACAAAAAATAAAAAAGAACTAAGTTACAAAAAATAAAAAAATATTTACAAACATTAGAAAAATATTACAACAATTTTAAACTAATTACACCTACTCTAAGCCCCCTAATAAAATAACAAAGCCCCCCAAAATAAAAAATGCCCTACCCTATTCTAAATTAAAAAAGTTAAAAGCTCTTTTACCTTACCAACCCTGAACAGGGCCCTTTGCGGGGCATGCCCCAAGAATTTCAGCTCTTTTGCCTGTAAAAAGAAACATACAATACCCCCCCCCCAACATTACAACCCACCACCCACATACCCCTAATCTAACCCAAACCCCCCTTAAATAAACCTAACACTAAGCCCCTGAAGATCTTCCTACCTTGTCTTCACCATCCAGGTTCACCGATCCGTCCTGAAGAGCTCCTCCGATGTCCTGATCCAAGCCCAAGCGGGGGGCTGAAGAGGTCCATGATCCGGTCGAAGTCTTCATCCAAGCGGGGCAGAAGAGGATCTTCCATCCGATTGAAGTCTTCATCCAGGCAGCATCTTCTATGGTCTTCCATCCGGAGTGAAGCGGCAGCATCCTGAAGACCTCCAGCGCGGAACATCCATCCGGCCCGACGACTGAACGACGAATGACGGTTCCTTTAAATGACGTCATCCAAGATGGCGTCCCTCGAATTCCGATTTGATGATAGGATTCTATCAGCCAATCGGAATTAAGGTAGGAATATTCTGATTGGCTGATGGAATCAGCCAATCAGAATCAAGTTCAATCCGATTGGCTGATCCGATCAGCCAATCAGATTGAGCTTGCATTCTATTGGCTGATCGGAACAGCCAATAGAATGCGAGCTCAATCTGATTGGCTGATGGAATCAGCCAATCGGATTGAACTTGATTCTGATTGGCTGATTCCATCAGCCAATCAGAATATTCCTACCTTAATTCCGATTGGCTGATAGAATCCTATCAGCCAATCGGAATTCGAGGGACGCCATCTTGGATGACGTCATTTAAAGGAACCGTCATTCGTCGTTCAGTCATCGGGCCGGATGGATGTTCTGCGCTGGAGGTCTTCAGGATGCTGCCGCTTCGCTCCGGATGGAAGACCATAGAAGATGCTGCCTGGATGAAGACTTCAATTGGATGGAAGATCCTCTTCTGCCCCGCTTGGATGAAGACTTCGACCGGATCATGGACCTCTTCAGCCCCCCGCTTGGGCTTGGATCAGGACATCGGAGGAGCTCTTCAGGACGGATCGGTGAACCTGGATGGTGAAGACAAGGTAGGAAGATCTTCAGGGGCTTAGTGTTAGGTTTATTTAAGGGGGGTTTGGGTTAGATTAGGGGTATGTGGGTGGTGGGTTGTAATGTTGGGGGGGGGTATTGTATGTTTCTTTTTACAGGCAAAAGAGCTGAAATTCTTGGGGCATGCCCCGCAAAGGGCCCTGTTCAGGGCTGGTAAGGTAAAAGAGCTTTTAACTTTTTTTAATTTAGAATAGGATAGGGCATTTTTTATTTTGGGGGGCTTTGTTATTTTATTAGGGGGCTTAGAGTAGGTGTAATTAGTTTAAAATTGTTGTAATATTTTTCTAATGTTTGTAAATATTTTTTTATTTTTTGTAACTTAGTTCTTTTTTATTTTTTGTACTTTAGTTAGTTTATTTCATTGTATTTATTTGTAGATATTGTATTTAATTAATGTATTGATAGTGTAGTGTTAGGTTTAATTGTAGGTAATTGTAGGTATTTAATTAAATTAATTTAATGATAGTATAGTGTTAGGTTTAATTGTAACTTAGGTTAGGATTTATTTTACAGGTAATTTTGTAATTATTTTAACTAGGTAACTATTAAATAGCTATTGTACCTGGTTAAAATAATTACAAAGTTGCCTGTAAAATAAATATTAATCCTAAAATAGCTACAATGTAATTATAATTTATATTGTAGCTATATTAGGGTTTATTTTATAGGTAAGTATTTAGCTTTAAATAGGAATATTTTATTTAATAAGAGTTAATTAATTTCGTTAGATTAAAATTATATTTAATTTAGGGGGGGTGTTAGTGTTAGGGTTAGACTTAGCTTTAGGGGTTAATCCATTTATTATAGTAGCGGTGAGCTCCGGTCGGCAGATTAGGGGTTAATGTTTGAAGTTAGGTGTCGGCGATGTTAGGGAGGGCAGATTAGGGGTTAATACTATTTATTATAGGGTTAGTGAGGCGGATTAGGGGTTAAGAACTTTATTATAATAGCGGTGCGGTCCGCTCGGCAGATTAGGGGTTAATAAGTGTAGGTAGGTGGAGGCGACGTTGAGGGGGGCAGATTAGGGGTTAATAAGTGTAGGTAGGTGGAGGCGACGTTGAGGGGGGCAGATTAGGGGTTAATAAGTGTAGGTAGGTGGAGGCGACGTTGTGGGGGGCAGATTAGGGGTTAATAAATATAATATAGGGGTCGGCGGTGTTAGGGGCAACAGATTAGGGGTACATAGCTATAATGTAGGTGGCGGCGCTTTGCGGTCAGCAGATTAGGGGTTAATTATTGTAAGTAGCTGGCGGCGACATTGTGGGGGGCAGGTTAGGGGTTAATAAATATAATATAGGGGTCGGCGGTGTTAGGGCCAGCAGATTAGGGGTACATAGGGATAACTTAGCTGGCGGCGCTTTGCGGTCGGCAGATTAGGGGTTAAAAAAAAATCGAGTGGCGGCGATGTGGGGGGATCTCAGTTTAGGGGTACATAGGTAGTTTATGGGTGTTAGTGTACTTTAGGGTACAGTAGTTAAGAGCTTTATGAACCGGCGTTAGCCCAGAAAGCTCTTAACTCCTGCTTTTTTTCTGCGGCTGGAGTTTTGTCATTAGAGCTCTAACGCTCACTTCAGCAACGACTCTAAATACCGGAGTTAGAAAGATCCCATTGAAAAGATAGGATACGCAATTTACGTAAGGGGATCTGCGGTATGGAAAAGTCGCGGCTGAAAAGTGAGCGTTAGACCCTTTTTTGAGTGACTCCAAATACCAGAGGGCGGTAAAAACCAGCGTTAGGAGCCTCTAACGCTGGTTTTGACGGCTACCGCCAAACTCCAAATCAAGCTGCTTTAGGTTATTTGCAGTATTTAGAAAACCTTGGTTACAGAATCTGCTTTGCTGTGCAAGTTTTTTGTTGTGTTTTTATTAATGTGAGTGACATGAGCCCATAATGACAAGTCATGGCTTTTCTATGTTTTTTCTGCCCTCTGAAAATATGATATATCAGCACATTTTTGGTTCAGAACCTGGGTTATGCTTGCTTATTGGTGGCTTAATGTAGCCACCAATAAGCAAGCGCTATCCAGGGTGCTGAACATAAAATGCGCTGGCTCTTAAAGGGACATGAAACCCAATTTTTGTTTCTTTCATGATTTAGAAAGAGCATGCAATTTGAATCAACTTTCCAATTTTCTTCTATTAACTAATTTGCTTCATTGTCTTGATATCCTTTGTTCAAAAGCATATCTAAATAGGCCCAGTAGCTGCTGATTGGTGGCTGCACAAAGATGCCTTGTGAGATTGGCTCACCCATGTGCATTATTATTTCTTCAACAAAGGATATCTAAAGAATGAGACATATTAGATAATAGAAGTAAATTGAATTTTGCTTAAAATTTTGTTTTCTATATGAATCTTGAAAGAAACATTTTGAGTTTCATATCCCTTTAAGCTTTACATTCCGGCTTTTTAAATAAAGATAGCAAGAGAACTAAGAAATATTGATAATAGGAGTAAATTAGAAAGTTGCCTAAAATTTCCATGCTCTATCTGAACCATGGAAGAAAAAAATTGGGTTCAGTATCCCTTTAAGTAAACTAGTTCACTACTGCTCTGTATGAGCATGAGAAGGGGATTATGTGACAGACAGATGGTTAATACTGATTTGAATGCAGCTAATATGGGTTACTGTGCCTGACAAGAGGTAATAGTGCTGTGTATGAGCCTGACAAGGGGGTAATGTGGCCGACGGGGTTAATAATGTATTGAATGAAGCTTATATGGGTTACTGTTGCTTACAAGGGGTAACAGTGCTCTGTATGAACCTGACAAGGGGGTAATGTGGCATACAGGGGGTTAATAGTGATTTGAATGCAGCTGATATGGGTTACTGTGGCTGACAAGGGGTAACAGTGCTCTGCATGTGACTGACAGAAGGGGATTGCAGTTTCTCTCTGGTGGGGGTTGCAGATTAAACTGTGCACACAGCTTTTACTTCATTCTTTGAGGCCAAAAAAATCAACCTGTTTAAATGTTGTTCTTTCATAAGCTTAATAGATTAAGTACAATGGGGCCGAATTATCAATGTCTGTCCGACATGATCCGCTGTGCTTATCATGTCCGACAGACATCGCTAAATGCCGACAGTATACGCTATCTGCATTTAACATTGTACAATGGTGAACTGCTTGTGCAATGCCACCCCCTGCAGATTTGCGGCCAATCGGCTGCTAGCAGAGGGTGTCAATTAACCCAATTGTATAGGATCGGGTTGACTGCTGTCCGCCACTCAGAGCAGGCAGACCAGTTAAGGAGCAGCGGTTTTAAGACCGCTGCTTCATAACTGCTGTTTCCGGCGAGCCTTCAGGCCCTTGATAAATCAGCCCCAATTGGGCCGATCTATCAAAGTCTGGCGGACATGATACGCTGTCGGCATTTAACATTGCACGCAGTTCTGGTGAACTAAAAAAACAGAAGAATCTGCACAACGGAGCACTCCTGATTCAAAAGTCCGCCAACAACGGCACAATAGAGAGAGGGCGGGAACTCATTTCCCTTACTCACAGGATAACTGGGTCATGGGTCAAGGCAGCTCCTTCCTGCGTGACTACTCAGCACGCCAAATTGAACAAAGTGAAATTAGAAGTAGGAAACAAAAGCGCACTTGAAATCCCAGTATATTAAAAAAAAATCAAAATTTTATCATAAATCCTTGTAGGGTAAAAACATGGGTATCAAAACATACAAAAAGAATTCCAGAATGGTGTGCAGGTACTCAGTGTGCAATGCTGCCCCCTGCAGATAATCGGCCGCTATCATTGGGTGTCA